>NW_027526203.1:20786383-20854794 GCF_048455015.1 Haemaphysalis longicornis
CAAAGTGTACTCAGAACTCAAAATGGACTCAAACTCAAAATGTACTCAGAACTCAAAATGGACTCAAACTCAATCGGACTCAAACTCAGTCGGGATCACTCGGCTCAAACTCACTCAAGCTCAAACTCACCATGCCACACTAGCCTCGCGCTCACTCAAACTCAAACTCACGCGTGAGTTTGAGTCCAAATGAGTCTGAGTGAGTGGACTCATGAGTGAGTTTGCCGGCCTCTGAACGCGAGTGCTTACGTTCCGTTTCGCTTTCTCACGTGTACTTGCCTTCGCGCAGTAAGTCCCCAACGACAGTGCACCGCGTCAGACGTTTTCTTCCTCTGTAATTATTTATATGTAACCTGTTTTTTTCTAATCAATTAAACATTTTTTTGTACTTAGTTTTTCATTCGAGCTACGACCTACCTAACAGTGCAGATGAGTTGATTATTCGTGAGTAATACAAATTGAGTACTCATGAGTACAGATTGAGTACTCATGAGTGCAGAATGAGTAGTACTCATGAGTGCAGAATGAGTAGTACTCACGAGTAGTACTCATGAGCAGCAGTACTCATTGAGTACTCATGAATGCAGATTCAGTACTCATGAGTACAGATTGAGTACGAATACTCGTGAGGACAAATGAGTTTGAGTACAAGTGAGTACGATTACAAATGAGTATTTGATGAGTGAGTACGAGTGATTTTGTGAACAGACGAACTTTTTGAGTCTGAGTTTGATTGAGTACAGCGTGAATGAAAAAAATTGTGATTGAGTTTGAGTGAGTTCTTTCTGTTTTGCCGACCTATGGCTGTACCACACCATCCAAAAGGAAGGTAGAGACTGGGACAAGGCGGTGCCCTTTCTTTTGTGGGCATATCGCGAAGTAGAGACTGGGACAAGGCGGTGCCCTTTCTTTTGTGGGCATATCGCGAAGTCCCGCATGATACTACAGGAGTGTCGCCATTTGAAATGGTGTACGGTAGGCCGCCTAGCGGACCGCTAGCTGTCGTCAAACGCGCTTTAACGGGAGAAATGCCTGCGTTAGCGGACCTTGGCCCGTCCCTGTCCGCTTACATGAAAGAGCTGAAAGAGCGTCTAGAGCAGGCAGCGCAAACAGCCGAACTGGTAGGATCCAGACAGCAGAATGCTTACGCAAAGCAGTTCAACAAGAGGGCGACAAGCAATAGCTTTCAGCAGGGGGACGCAGTGTTGGTGTTTGATGACGACAGGCCGGGTAAGATGTTCCCCAAGTGGAAGGGACCAGGTAGGGTAACCGAGCGGTACAGGGAGCACTCATACTTTGTCGAAATGCCGGAAGGAAACCGACGGCTAGTACACGCAAGCAAGTTGCGACCCTATAGCAGTAGGGTAATGCAGATAGGCGTCGCTTTCGAGGAAGATGAGGCGTTCGGGGAGGTGGAGTGCGCGCCCCGATCTGGGAAAGGAGGTTCCGCGGACATGACCTTGTTGGGGAACTTATTAGGTCATCTCGAGAAGAACGAGAGTGGTCAGATCCGCAAGGTGTTTGCGGAGTACAGCGGTTTGTTCGACGACAGACTGGGGGTGGCGAGGGTACGCGAACACGATGTAGTGTTGCAGGAGGGCTTCACGCTAAAACCGTGTAAACCGTATCGCATCCCCATAGCTCTAAAGGGAGAAGTAGGGGCGCAGTTGGACGAGCTACTAGATAGGGATTTAATTTTCCCGTGCGAGAGCCCACACGCGCATTCCATCGTGTGCGTGGCGAAAAAGGACGGATCAGTCAGAATATGCGTTGATTACCGCAGACTGAACGCAGGAACGGTGCCCGACGCGTATCCGATGACACTGCAGCAGGAGCTCATAATGAACGTCGGGCAGGCCAACTATATTACCCCTTTGGACCTGCGAAGAGGCTACTGGCAAGTGCCTCTAGCGCCAGCGGCTCGTTCACTCACCGCCTTCACGTGCCATCGGGAGAGTTTGCGTGGAAAGTCATGCCTTTTGGCCTCAAAAACGCCGCGCAAACGTTTCAGAGGGCCATGAATGAGCTGCTCCATCCGCACTCTGAATACGCCTGTGCGTATCTAGACGACATAGCGGTATTCAGTGAGACCCTGAGCGAGCACGTACAACATTTAAGGGCGGTCTTCGCGGCGTTAGACCGGGCGAGGCTCAAGGTGAAACTCGAGAAGTGTCAGGTCGCCCGAGGGTCCATACGCTACTTAGGGCATATGGTCGGTTCGGGAGCGCCCGCGCCGTACCCGGACAAGTTGGCTGCAATACGGGGGCTTAAAGAGCCAACGACTAAGAGGGAGCTGCGCAGCGTCCTCGGACTGTGCGGCTACTACCGAAGTTACGTGCCCAACTATGCTGGGGTGGCGAGGCCGCTTACGGAACTGACCAAGAAGGGAATTTAAAACAAGATTCCGTGGTCGGCTGAAGCTGACAGCGCGTTACAGAGACTCAAAGCAGCACTTTGCGAGGCGATAGCGCTGGCAACGCCGAAGCCGGACGCGCCGTTTTTGTTGTCCACCGACGCCTCGGCTTTCGCGGCGGGTTCCTGTTTGTCCCAGTGCGCCGAGGATGGCTCCGAGCGTCCCATAGCGTTCGCGAGCCATGAGTTCACGCCCACTCAAGCTCGATGGTCGACCATAGAGAGGGACGCATTTGCAGTCATCTTGGGGTTTAAAAAATTTGACATTTGGCTCTTCGGCGCCCAGGTGACGGTGATCTCCGACCACAACCCCCTTTCCTTCCTCACTTTGTCCACGCCACAGGGCGCAAAGTTGACTCGTTGGGCACTAGCGCTCCAGCGCTATAATGTTGTCGTACAGCACCGAAAGGGTAGCGACCATTCAAACGCGGACGCTTTGTCCAGAGTACCTAACGCATGTTGGGAAGCGGATGGCAGTGTTGGTGGCCTGGCGGGCGGCGAGAAGAACCCACTCAAAGAGAAGTGAGGGGTCTCACGGTGGAGAAGAATACCGTGAACGTTCGAACTTGCACAGGACCCATCGGCCTGAAAACGACCTTTGCATGGGTGTTTGTTTGACACGAGAGTGTGTGTGCGTGTGTGCTGTTTTCTTTACGGTGACGCGCTTTTCCTGAGTGGACACTATGCTTATGGTCAAGTGCCTGTGTTGTCTTGGGAAGTGACCGTGGGGAATTTTGTCGGGTTTGCTCTGTGTTGTGCTCATCTTTTCTTATTCAGTTTTAGGGGAGTGGTTGTCGCTATTCTCTGTGTCTTGTTGGGATCTCCATAAGAGGCCTTTGGGTCCTTATGTTTATCTTGGGAAGGGCGTGTAAGGGTCGGGTGATCCCGTCATTATTGCCATAATTTTATGCCGAGGCAGGCAATAGTCCCCCCCTTGTGTGCCATGTTTCGGCCTTGCGTGCCAGATGGAGACAATCGAGGGAGCTGCTGGTTGAATGACCGCGCTTTGTATTTCGCGCGGCGGCTGCAATGCGCGGCCAGGTCGAAGCTAGCGCTAGATTGAGGCGTCGGATATCGTTGTGCACGTGCGTTTGGTTTGAGTGGCGCGGATGGTTGCGCGCCCTTGCATAAAGGGCCCGCAACAGTGCAGGTGCGTGGGAGCGCGGTCGGAGCGAGCGCGCCCTTCTCCCCCGGATGCGAGGTTTCTTCGATTGCAAGCATGCGCTCATCAGGCAGACCGGGTTGAGTTGTGGCTCGTCTCTGACGGGGTGCCGCGGGCACATAGCGACCAACGGCCTCAATGTATCCTCTTTGTAACCAACTGTAAAAAGTGTAAATACAAGTTTTCGTTTCGTCTCAACGGGTCGTCGCCTTCATCACAGCCGCAGCGCTGCACTAAACGCAGCGCAGGGCTGGCAGGAACTCCAAGGGTCACCAACGCCCTTCTCGCAAGGAGGCGAATTGGAGAAGAACGAGACATATTACTTCATGTCGTCAACGCCGCGGGAGTCCGGCCTGACCCGGCGAAAACTTCCGCCATAGCGAACTTCCCAAGACCGAAAGATAAGAAGGGCACGCGGAGATTTCTCGGTCTATGCGCATACTACAGGCGCTTCGTCGCAAACTTCGCCCGCATTGCAGAGCTACTCACCCGCTTGACGAAAGATAGCACCCCTTCCAGCTGGGAAAATGCCCAAGAAACAGCATTCTGCGAGCTGTAACAATGCCTGCAAAGCCCGCCTGTGATCGCGTATTCCGACGAAAACGCCGAAGCGGAAATGCACACGGACGCCAGTGATATAGGCTTGGGTGCCATCCTCGTACAAAAGCAAAGAGGGTGCGAAAAAGTAATCGCCTATGACAGCCGTGGCCTGTCCAAGCAAGAAAGAAATTACTCAGCCTCTGAGAAAGAGTGCCTCGCGATTATAGGGGCCATTTCGAAATTTCGCCCATACGTGTATGGAAGACCGTTCAAGGTTGTGACAGACCACCATGCGCTGTGTTGCCTCGCAAATTTGAAGGACCCCTCTGGTCGTCTGGGTAGGTGGAGCTTGCGCCTGCAAGAATTCGACGTTACAGTAGTCTATAAATCCGGGAGGAAACACTCCGACGCCGACTGCCTGTCCCACGCCCCCGTCGACCCACGACCACAATACTCCGATGAAGACAGCGCGTTCTTCGGAGTCGTGACTGAGAGCGATCTAGCCGCCCAACAGCATGCCGACCCTGAGTTACGCGTCATGATCGACTGCCTGGAAGGATGCAACGTCACCGTGCCAAGGCCTTTAAACATAACTTACCTGCATTCAGCCTGAAAAACTCCGTCCTCGTGAAGAATTTCAGCCCCGGAACGAGAGCGAATTACCTTCTGGTCATCCCGGCAGATCTTCGTGACGAACTTTTGGAAGCGTGCCACGACGACCCGTCTTCCTGACATCTCCGCACAGCTCGCACAATTGGGAAAATCAAGATGAAGTACTACTGGCCCCGCCTTGCATCCGACGTCACCCACTACGTCCGGAGCTGTCGTGACTGCCAGCGACAAAAAACGCCGCCGACAAGATCCGCCGGCTTTCTGCAACCGATCGCCGTCCCGTCGAGGCCCTTTCAACAGATTGGAATGGATCTTCTGGGCCCGTTCCCTACGTCACAATCACAGAACAAGTGGATTGTTGTAGCGAGAGACTATACATGACACGCTACGCAGAGACCGCTGCTCTTCCGAGGGGGACTACAACCTCCGACCCCGAGACGTCGAGTACCACCCAGGGGACCGTGTTTGTGTTTGGACTACGATCCGATGACGCGGACTCAGTGAGAAGCTTCTGCGACGGTATTTCGGACCATACTAGATTCTACGACGTGTCGGCCAACTTACGAGGAGATCCCCGATGGTGATTCCGGAACATCACGACGACGCACGCGGTCCGAAGTCGTTCACGTGGTTCGCTTGAAACCTTACTTTGCAAGATGACGGACTTTTTTTGTTGTTTGTTCGGACTGTAGTTTATTTTAGCATCGGGTCGATGCACTCTTAGAGGGGGGTAATGCCGTGAACCATGTATGGGTTTGTTTATTTATTGTTTGTTTTTACTGCCGGGCCACGCCCGGCTGTGTTATCTGCGTTCCAAGCAAAACGCGTCTTGCATTCTTTATTTTTATGCCGCATGGGCTATCACATTCAGATAAGTAGACTGTTTCGCCCTAACGTCGCTAGCCCAGATTAATCTGTGATCTACAATGTTCTGGATGTGAATCGACGGTTCTAGAAACACTCGCACCGAAAGATAAAAGGCTGCAGAGCAGACGCCGCGCATTCGGTTCGACGACACTCGCCTGCGCAAGTCACTTTGTGGACCGCTGCTTTGCCGCTTCTTTATTCTTTTGAGTTGTTAGGGGAGCACAAGTTCGCTCCAATAAACGTGTTTCTCCTGCAAGACAACTGCGTCGTCCTTGGCTTCGTGACAATATCATGGGACCAACATTGCACCAGGTATGCCATGGCAGGATGAAGCGCCAGGCAGCAGAGGTGGTCTTAAAGGGCCCCTGAGATGGGGGTTTTTGGGGGGTCGATGGTATCGGAGCGCAACGGCTATTTCTTGAACTAATCGTGACGTGTTTGTGCGCTCTTGATGTAATCAATTTTTTACGAGCGTAAAAACATCAGAAAGCTACAAAAAACATCTTTTGTGTGCGGGTGCTTTTACACAGTCAAACATATTTGTTTTATACCGGAGTGTAAAGCACTTACACACCGGGTCAAACCGGGCTTGACGCTCCTCCGTTCTCGGCGGAAGGATACAGTGAGCGCAGGAGCAACGACGCTTGCAGCCAGCGTGATCGCTCAGCGCTCCGTGTCTGGTTTTAGAGTATCATCAGTTTTCTTTGAATTTGCTTTCTTGGACGCTGTACCCGAAAGGATTCTTTGCACCATCTGTGTTTCGAGCGTAGCCTCGACGTTGTTTAAGAGGTGGTAACGAACGGCGCGCCAAGGGAGCGCCGACGACGAAGGAGGAGCTCTGCACGCAGCGCTTGGACGACGCCGGGCACTGCTCGTGATCACGAGGCGCACGCTGAAGTGCGCTCACGCGGGCTGAATAAATCAGTTCAAGCCCAAACGCTGTCGCAGCTGATTCTCTGCGGCGGTCGCGACAAGGGCAAGAGCATGCTCATCCCGTAACGACAACTGCCAAAGAGTTTCATTTCATTGCTTCCCATCAAGTCATGATCGCAGAAAGTGTGGTTTGCTGCTCCGGCCTTCTGAATGAACCTGTTGCCTAGTGTCCTTAGCGCGCTTTACCGTTTACCGTGTTAAATGAAGCAAGAGTAGCCGTTTGCCGCTGAAAACGAAAGGATTGCACTCTGCGGTTTCTGCATTCCGGCTTACCGGCTGTGCCGAGTAGCGACATCTGGCGAATTTGTCGCAAAGCAAATGACACAAACGTTTGTTGCCCAGAACTGTTCGCTTACGCTTGAAATGGCTTGAATCTTAGACGTCTTAGATTGAACTCTCACAATACAATATTTTTTTTTAAAAGAGCCGTATACTTCTACTGTAGCGCTTAAAAAATCGAAAACATGACGTTGACGCCGCCATCTAGTGGGAATAATTAGGACCAAGTATTGCATTAACCAGAATTCACGCCTAATCCCTCTCCCCTAGACACCAAAATTCGCTAAAGCGTAACATGGCCTCTTTGTATCCCTTGTACATAAAATAAATGCATGTTACCACCACCACGCCACCGCTAAATATTTCGATATAAAATGAGTAAGATATATTGTAATGATTCCGTATATTACCTTGCCCAAGACGATTTTGAAGGCATAAAAGAGCTATGCTAGTTAATAAAGGCATCTGAACGATTGGAAGCGTGGGAAGCTGGAGTAGGGGCGGATATTTTGCTCGCTGATTCTAAAAAAAAATTGTCATTTATTGTGCTCCTGATCATCATTTAGCAAGAATGTAGTAAACAACATCAACTAAGATTGCTTGCATGAAGCGCAGAGCACAGCGCATTTGCTGTGCCGTAAAGTTCCGGAAGAACGCCCATCCAAATTTAAGTACAGTGATATCAAGTGAAAAATACCAGATGGGCGAAATTTCGGGTCAAGCGCGGAAAGGACGAATAAGTGACCGCATCTACACATGAAGAGATGATTCGGGTTTGTTTTGTTCACTCATCGGCGCTAAAGCCATGGATTTTACAGGGTGGGCGCGCGTCTTTCAGTAAATTGAATATTTCACCCGTAAAAGTGGGTGGGCGATGTTTCGGGGGAGGGCGTTCATTCGGAACTTTCCGGTAATCTAATCAAAACGCGAGCGTACATTTCGCCGGCGCAGGGGGCTCGCTACTACAGTCGGTAGAAATTCTAGCCTCTGTATCGCTATGTAGCGACGGTAAAAATAGGTTACCGTTCACGGAAACTTTCGCGCATGCAAGGTCGACTTCCGCAATCACCAGTATCTCCTGCTCAAAGTCCGTAAAGACTGAAAAGGTAGCTTAAAAAAAAAAAAAAAAAGGACGGTCGTCGTCTCATGTGCGACCCACTCGCTGAAGTAACCATGGTAACGACGACGCTCTAGACCAAACCGCCGCCGTCAAAAATCGCGGACATTCCGGCGGCCAACCATGAAATGAGTGCTTCGCCTCGGACAAGGTCGGACTATGTCGTCATCGCAAGCCGCCGAGCCAACAAATAGTTCTGTCTCGTCGGGGTAATAACTTTTGTTAGCAAGAGCGAATATGCTTACTATTTTTGGACTTGTTTCTACAAGAACTATAGAGTAGATTTCTGACACAAACAAAAACACTTTGAAATCCATCTCAGGCCCCCTTTAATCTCTTCTCACCTCCCGATAAAAATGGGTAATTTCGGGGAAGGAAGGCTTAGCTACCTGGCATCAGTGGGACAAAAGCTATATACATGTCGGGCATAATCGTTGCTGTGGTGACCCCCAACCAAAATGGCAGCTGTGACCATGGGATAATGGCACCGAGGAACTGTGCACGCCAAGCTGCAGTCCATCTGCCTGTATGGTATAATGTACCAATCATTGGGGTTATCAACTTACTGTCGGCGCTTTTCGTTTTGCATGTGAGCTGCCGTTGTTTCCACCCTGCGTAGAAAGTAGTACGGGCTCATGAAAGGCAAGGCTACACGTGCTTTAGTTCCTCTTCAAAACCCTCTGCTCGTTCTTCGGGAAAGGGCTTTACATTTTCAAACACGCGTCTCCCCTTTTACACATTTAAGTTTCCTGCAAAAATGGGTTTTTAGGCTTACCAGATGAAATTCTTGAAACACGGTACTACTTTCACTTGCTCGAAAGAAGTGAAAGTAAGTTTCATAGCATTAACCTCAAGATAACAGCAGGCGCAATCTCATGCTTTTTCGCTGATACGCAGGCAGTTTGCCTCGTTCCATCAATTTCTTTAAGAAGAGGCTGCTGAGGTCCTTATTTTTTCCACTTGTGGTAGTCTGCTGCCGTTTGTATGACCTTTAAGTTTAGTACAACACAACACAAAACAAAACAAACTTGGAATATAACATTATTTAAAAAAAATCATCCCCAAATACGTAAGCCTTCTCACGGTTTCCCCAACCTTAAGCTTTTTTCGTGACATTGAATTTACACGGAAACCCACACAGCGTCTTCGTGTGTCATAGTTAATGGCATGCGAGCGTTGGATTACATAGTTCAGACTCGGCGTTCTTTTTTTTCCCCTCAATAAACGTTTTGCCTCCCCCTCCACATCTTATTGGTTATGCCACTTTTATTGACTAGGATTCCCCGAGTTTCATCGGGGATGAGTAGGGTAGTATAGACGGTTGCAGTCAGAGGTCGCCCTGGAGGGCGTATGAGAGTACCGCATACACTTGCAAGCGGTGTTGGAGTGGTCAAAGGAGGCGATTCGCACTGACAAATTTTGTTCGGGAGTAGTCGAACGTTTTGCCTTTCGCACTACACTGCTTTAATTGGAAGAATCAGCGATAAGGGTGATTTTGTACGCGTCTATCATTTTTAGGCTTCCTGCGACGGGCGATGGTTGCCAAATTTTGCGGTAAATATCCAAATTAGAGATTTCGTATTCTGTTGTCTTTTTTTGTTCTTTGTACAACGTCTACATATGCACAGCTATATTAAATCGATTTCTTTGTCCTGGCTGCCAAACTATGACGTGCATTGGCCATCCCATCGGCTCGGCAGCTTGAAGAGAGCTACTAGGTACACATGTGAGCCGCAGTGCACGTACTATCGTGCCACAGGCGAGACTAGTGACTTTCCCCATAGTCGTAATACGACAAATTCGCCTAGGCGTACAACGTGGTACCGCAAACTCTGCTTTCTGAATACCCGCCGCGGTGGCTCAGTGGCTAAGGCGTTGCGCTGCTGAGCACGAGGTCGCGGGTTCGATTCCCGGCCGCGGCGGCCGCTTTTCTGATGGAGGCGAAAAGCAAAAACGCCCGTGTGTACGAGATTTCGGCGCACGATAAGGATCCCCAGGTGGTCAAAATTAATCCGGAGCCCTCCACTGCGGTGCGCCTCATCGCCTGCGTTGCGTCGGCGCGTTAAACCCTACAATCAATCAAATCAAAATCAATGCTTTCTGAATCGTTTTGTTTGGAATGCCTGCTGCGCACGGCCTTTGAATTCTGGTCTGAAGGCGGGGTATTCGTTGGTTGCTTCTCACCTTAGGTGGTGCACGGCGATCTCATGTGACAGAAAAAAGGGGTAACCACTTATTCACTCACCTAGACTGTTCCTGTTTGATCTACGATCTCATGTGACAGAAAAAAGGGGTAACCACTTATTCACTCACCTAGACTGTTCCTGTTTGATCTACGATGTTTTAAAACAAAGCTTTTTACCTCTACCCCCCAAGAGTCCTTTCGCGACCGTTGGTGTCAACAGAAAACTCCTGCGAACAAATAAGAATTTACTGGCACCGCCAGGAATCGAACCTGGAACTAATACAGTAACAAAGCCAGAGCCCGTTGTCTTATCGATTTAGCTACGAGCTCACGCGGGGACGGGGAAGACAAGTGGTGCACTCACCAAGCACATCTACGGGTTTAATCGCTGCATTCTCGCTGAATGCCATGCGATAGCGATTAAAGGAAGCTCACATCAACTCACGGCATCTCCCTTCTAGTACGTCAATGTGCTAAAACTTGTGGCTTCCAGTGTTCACGTAAACAAACTCAGCTCCTTGTCGTCCACCCTCAAGCCAAACGATAACCCAAGGAACACATTAAAAAACCCCTTGATAGGCAGACCATCCCTCCGAGCCCCAGCATCAAGATCCTGGGCCTACATCTTCAGGTTTACACCAAGAGTGACGAATCCTCGCAGCGCCTCGAACACAAATCAATAAAATCATACGCATGATAAGGCGAGTTGCCACGAAGAAGCGAGGCCTCAAGGAATCCGATACCTGTCGATAAGTTCAAGCTTTTGTCCTCTGGAGAATCACTTACGTCAACCCCCTGTCTTCTTCTCGGAAAGGAGGACATCAAGATGGTATAAATAATAATTAGAAAGGTGGTTGAGCAAGCCATTGGTCTTCCCATGAGTGCGTCCACAGAGAGGCTGCTTAGCACGGGGCTATAGGCACCGGACACTGCATTTTGCGCGCGACTCCAGCGCCGCCTCTCGCCGCCGCTTAGCAACTCTGGGTCGGTGGATGTCGCGACCGTCCATTCAGCGCACGTAAAAACACCGCGCTGCGTGCGGGTCGATGTTGTGTGGCGGAAGTTTTTTAAGAAACATAGTTATAATTGCAAGTTGCAGGGTCCGAACGGATAAAAAGGCTGCAGGAAAGAATTAGTGGCAGCGCCGCTACTGCTGCGCGAAGGACAGCCACAATAGCGAAAGGCAGCCTGAGATCGTTCTGTACAGGTTTCTCGCTCGGGCAGCCGTGCGAGAATAAGCGTCGCAAGAAATGATTTTAGCAGTAAAAAAAGTCGAGGAAGTAAGAAAGTCATGACATTTTCTGTCAGTGGAAGGAGTGAACCTATGAGTACGATTACCGTTTATGCGCAGCGCAGACACGAAGGGCCGTAAAACTAAAACGTTTGCTTTCAGTGTTCATACACATCACGCGCTGCGATAAATCGCATGCCGTCGTAGTAGTTGCATAACACAAGATATTACTGCTTCCGCAACTATTGTTTTATCAGCAGTAACCTGTTTTAGCGACATTCGCGGCACCGAATGGATACCGAAAGGCGGCACAAGAATACGCATTCACAGCACTTCGCGGGTGATGCCAAAAGCAATGTCAAGACGGTCAATACGCATTCCGCTTATACTGCCCTACTTTGTTCACCGAAGTTTACATAATTCGGCCACGCATTCCAAGCGAGAGCGTGGAAAGCTATCAAAGGCAAGGTTGCATTCACTCGCGCTGACTTGTTTAATGCGTTTTGCGTACTCTGAAAGTTGAGGTTATTACTGTTTAAGCAGAGGATGGGGAGGAGAATTCTTTAATGCGTTTTGCGTACTCTGAAAGTTGAGGTTATTATTGCTTAAGCAGAGGATGCGGAGGAGGAGGAAATACTTTTTTGGAGAATTCCGAACGGCCTGAACGAACTGTACTACAATTAGCCGCTAAGACGGCTCTAACATTACTCACAAGATAGAAGCCGAAACTAAACGGGACCTTCGTAAAGACAACCGCCGCTCCGCAGCACATTTCGAACTGTGTGGAACTGCGTTTACTTTGTCAACAGCTAATAACGTTTGGAATGCGTTGTTAATTAGTGACAACGCCAACCGAAATAGTAAGGGAAACCGAAAAAGTAACTGCAGTGTGGTCGCGCGAACAGAGGAAACAATAACACAAACACGCTTCTTTCGCGGAGCACCGTTGTTTACATTGGCTACTGACCTGAACTGGCGCTGTAAATAACCTTCCCTTACTGAGAATGGGACTTCGCAACGATGTCTGTCGCGTCAATTTCTTTCACGGCGCACACGCGCGCGGGAACGTACAATCTCTGTAACTTCTCGCGCACGCAAGGCCGACAGTAGTAGTTCAGCCCCGTAATTGTCAGGAAATCACACAGAAGCACTTGAGACACGGGAAAACTATTTCCCAGAACAGTCTTGAAGGTCGAGACACCTTTCAAAAACAATTGCAGAATCGCAAAAACAAACCGAGAGGTGCCGAATATATGAACGCGCGGCCGCCATCTGCCTCTCACCGACCCGAAGTTAGCTCAAGCTTCCGCGGGGCGGCGCTGGGTGTACTTTTTCGTCGCGCCCTCTGAGCAGTGACCTGTGCCTATACAACACGGTGGAAGAGCTGATAGAGGGCCATCTTTCTATCCAGAAGCTCCGAAAGAACAGAACTGCGGCGGGTCACCATATCCTTCACCAGATTGGCTGGGCAGCACAGAATGTCACCCCGCTTGATGAACTCCTGGAGCTTTGGCGACAAGAACTAAGGATTCTCCTTTTGGTTAGAAATATGAACCCCTCACACGAGTAGGGTCGCCGAAAAGCACGGGCTCAAGCGCTCAACTTCACCCTCGGTGGGGATCATGCAGTTATCTACACAGACGCCTCTACAAGATGAAACAGGCTACGTCGCCACTCCGCCCACACTGTGATGTGCGAGAAACCCTGCCGCACCTGTTCTGTTAATGTGCTCGATTCAGTGCTCAAAGAGTATCCATCGCAGTTGCTTTGGGACGTCGCTTTTCGTGTGGACATGCAGCTAAAGGACGTTTTAGGACCATGGGCTTGTCTGAAACGTGCTTTACGGGCTACCAAAGCTCTGATAGAATACCTGAAACACAAAGGTGTAGACCAGTCACTGTGAATAACTCGCCGTATCTGTACGCATCAACTTCTTGAACATCATCACCTTCATCTTCATCACGTCATCAACTGGCGTAGCAAGTTAGGCATTTTACCTCAGCTAACATCACCAGACTTCATTAAAGATCTCTCTCTCTCTCTTTCCCAACATCGGGGGCAGCAGTACGCCATTATCATGGCCACCTCTCCTTGGTTGTGCCTCACTCAACTACGAAGACATGATGGCAGCAGAAGAGGCAGCCATCGCTTTGGCTCTCACTCAACAGGGGTTCGTAAGGTACTCACCGATTCCCAATAAGCCTACCAGAATTACCAGTCGGGTTTGGTGTCCCGATCTGCAATGCGTGTGCTAAAAATCCGCTCCCCAAGTGGTTCCATTCAGCTCACGTGGACACCCGCTTACGTTTCCATGAAGGGCAACGAATGCGCCCACCAAGCCTGCACTTTCACCCCCCGTGCTATGGAGTTGGCTGCACGAGGACAGTCACCCGCTTGTTTCGTTAAAAGGACACTGAAGTGATTTGTAAACAATGAGGGATTACGAGCGCAAACTGTAGTCCGGAGTCCCTGGGCCCTGTTTCGACCACTCTGTGCGCGTTTACGCGAATTTATTTAGTAGAAAAATCAATTCGAAAATGCTGTTCTCCTCTCTTTACGCTCGCCCATTTTCTGTGGCGTTTTCGTGTGACGTCAGCAGGAGAGGAGCTGACAATTGGCTGCGCTACTGCACGGCTCGCCGACCTTCCGCGACCGAGTCAGTCGGCCCACCGTTTAGTCCGCCGGCCGCCGACGGGTCGTCGCAATTCTTTCGATCAGTTGAAACTAAGCCACAACACGTTTGGGAATGGAAGAATGGGCCTTTCTTTACTTGGTCAGTTTGTACA
Organism: Haemaphysalis longicornis; assembly: GCF_048455015.1. Lineage (NCBI taxonomy): Eukaryota > Metazoa > Arthropoda > Arachnida > Ixodida > Ixodidae > Haemaphysalis > Haemaphysalis longicornis. The sequence goes on from NW_027526203.1 coordinate 20,800,508, forward strand.
CTGTATCTAGCTCCAAGTCAAGGTCCCTTCGCACAAGCGCACATGCGACGCTTCGCTGACTGGTACACCAGTAGGAAAATATAAGGCCTCTTCAAGGCTGGAGAAGAGTCAGCAAAGTCAATATAGGTACCAAGGAAATAAAATCAACTGATATTTTTACCGTAAAGCGTAAAACTAGGGTGCGGGAAGCACTTTGTTGCGCTGGGCGAACAAGCAGAGCGGTCAGCAGCACGACTACGCATCTGCGAACGCTTTCCCGTCTACGAAATGCAATTGCTAGACGTGAGCTATTGTGGAAACTCGGGGGACGCTTACTGCACGAGCGCAATACAACAAATAGTCACCTAAGCTGCTTGAAATACTAAAACGAAATAAAAGTGTAAACTGGTTATACATTATATACCCTATCTTTTCTGTCGACGCCAGCGGCGGCCTGTGCCCTAGTCGTTTTGGGTGCTAGTTATGTCATCGCAAGTGTTTTGCCAGTCACAAGTTCGAATCGCCGCGGGTACGTGCTTTTTTTTTATGAGTTACCTTTTTTGTTTTCGCCGATGTTTTCTATACTGAGTTCACCTTTTTTTGGGCCGCAACGTTCATTGCTCCACGAACTAGTCCACAGAACTCGCGCAGGCTGGCACTGGCGCGCTGGCGAGTTTTCGTTGGTGTGCTGTTGCCATAAGCACCGACTGCTTGCGGGCAGTGGGCACAGCCCAGAATCAACAGACCCTTGGCCTGGTGCAAACACGCTTTTTACGATACAGGCATGAGCGAGGCAAGCTCCAAATATGGGGGAAAAGCGCATGCATTTGAGCGTCTACGGGGACGCGGAGGGCGTTCATGCACTGCGTAGGCCTCAGGTAGTGAATGCTACGATTCCAAGCCGTCCTGGGAGGCTTATCTTATGCGTTTTACAGCCGACAACATGGCAGAAGCGCGGTACTACGATAACTGGGATATTGAGAATGCCCATCCAACGACGCCATCGAATGTCAAATGTTTTACAGACCGAAACCGAAACCGAAACTTGTTTGATTGCTAACCTTGGGCATCGTCCAATCACGGCACCCCCTCCTCCTAACGTCACAGCTTAGTTTGTGCGGCCGCCGCAAACCGCGCATGGTAGTTTTTCTTCTTTCGCGCTTTGTAAAATAATTACCGATTTGTCAACCGGATAAACGATGAAAAGTGTGCTAATTTGAGCCAGTCTACACAGTGCAAGCAAAAACGGGAGCTTGACAAATTCACTTCAGTGTCCCTTTAAGGGACATATCCCAGGATTATCGCCTCCTGAGACAGACCCTACCTTCGCCTTACCCTGACCTTTCGCTCGCTCTCGCCCTTGACTTGGCTTTGCTTGACGATACCTCCATGCTTGACTTGAAGAAGAAGATCTTCCGATGAAGACGTGATGGAAGCGACAGTCCCAACAAACAACAACAAACAACAAACTGCCCTACGGCTCATACAATCCGGATCCTTCCTACACCGGACGCGTCTTCACCTAATGTACCCGAATCGACAACGCTGAATGTAAATTTTGCTCAGAGGTAGAAACTCTGCCACATAATCAAGGTGTGTGACTTTAGCCCTGAGCACCCTCTTCTTTTTCCGTCCACTACTGAACAAGACCAATGGGAGATGCTGCTGTCCAGACCCTCTCTACCTACCCAGCTTCATGTGGTGGAGAGAGCATAGGTGGCGCGGACTGAATATGGGCTACAGTGAAGAAGGAACCATTCCCCTGGGCCGCACTCGGGGCTGGTCAGAAATCTGAATAGAAGTATTTCGTCCTCCTCCGCCAGATACTCCTTCGCCATTTTCTCCTCCTGCTTATCCTCTTCCGTCTCTGCCGCCCATCTCGCCGCCATTGACCGCGGCGGCGCAGACGGAGAAGTGAAATCGTTTAACACCGGGTTTGAGCATCATTTCATTTTATAAAAAAAGAGTTTCCTCTCATGTGCTGCACCAGCACAATTCAAGGAACCAACGTTCATGCATCATGCATTGACTTCACGTTACCAAGAATATCACTTTGAATAATTAAAGGGTGTGGTTAAGTGCATTACATTTCTCTCTCGTTTCACTATTTGCAGAGCGACATGAGTAAATTTAAGTGACACCGCGTGGGTAATCGCTGTGGGTGCCGTTTACAGCTTTGCCTTCCTACAACATTCACAGGGTGGATTGGCGCGAATTTTTTAGATGCGACGCATCTCTTGCTCTAGGGTATGTCCCTCCGTTGTCGCAACGCCCGCACGCTCACTGCACATGTGCAACTCTCCTCCATTCTTTTCTCCGACAGCTGTGCGCAGCGCTCTTGCTCCGTCTCATTATTATAACAACAGCTGGTGTGCGCGCGCTTCGCCTACGTTCGCGTCTGCTCCGGCGCGCAAGCGTGCGCATGCGCGTGACTCTCCCCCCCCGGCTCCTCTCCTTTCAAAAGCGGGAAAATAAGCGGGGGAGCGCACGGCGCCGGATCAGTCAATCGCTCGCTCTCGCCCTTGACTTGGCTTTGCTTGACGATACCTCCATGCTTGACTTGAAGGAGAAGATCTTCCGATGAAGACGTGATGGAAGCGACAGTCCCTTCAGCGAGTGGACTGACGCAATCCAATACCACCGATGGGTGCCCAGTGCCGCTAAAACACGTGTACTCTCTCATGTCGCGTATGCATGTGCATGAAAAGTAAAATTACGCCCATCTTCCCGCGTATGAGAACACCCTCATGTGATGGAAATGCATCATACGCGTTCACAACACGTTTCACCCGATTTAGAGAATCAACCCAATGAAAACGCCAATTGAACCCCCCGATGCGTCGCATCACATCAGGGTTCCCTCGCGGGAAGATGGGCGTAAGGTTTGTTTTAAAGCGAAGCTTTAGTGTTCTCAGTGATGCCGTTGTACGCCAATATGCCCTGCAAGAAAGCCAACTTTATCTGATGATGATGATAAATGATCGTGGGTGAAAGAAGAAAAAAAATTCTGCAGAAATTCAGAGAATGATCTACCAATTCTCATTCTTACGCCGCTAGTCTTGAGTGCGAGTTTTTACGGTGAAAGTTTTTGGTTTTTCTAAATCCTGTCCGACCAATTATTTCCATTTACGCTATTATAAAGATTCGAAGTGTGGAACATTCGCGAAATCTGTCTTACTGCGGAAATGCAGGGCGTTACACGGATTGTCATTGTCAGTATTTTTTCATATTTTTGTTATTTTTTTAGTTTTTCAAAACTTCGTTCGAGTAATTATCATCATTTACGCTATTATAACGAATACAGGTGGAACTTTCGCGATATCTGCATTATTGTGAAAATGCTATGCGAATATCCATTTTAGCATTTTGCGTGATTTTTAAATATTTTTCTTATTTTTTAGATTTTTCAACATTGTGTGCCACCAATTATGTGCATTTACGTTATTATAACTTGGAACTTGGAACTTTCCCGAAATGACATCATTGTGGAAATGCAGGGTGTTTTATGGGTCGCCAGTTTTCGTAATTTTTGTTATTTCTTGAGTTTTTCAAGATTTCGTGCGACCAATGATCTCCGTTTACGTTATTATAACGATTACAGTTGGAACTTTCCCGAAATCTGCATTATTGTGGAAATGCAGGGTGTTACACGGTTCGCCAGTTTTCGCAATTACTGTATATTTTTGTTATTTTTTAGTTTTTCAAGATTTAGTTCGGCCAATTATCTCCATTTACGCTATTATAATGATTACAGGTGGAACTTTCGTGATATTTGCATTATTGTGGAAATACCATACATTATATGTTTTGACATTTTCCGTTATTATTTTATATTTTTTATTTTTTACTTTCTCAAGATTTCCTTCTACCAATTATCTCTGCTTATGTCATTATAGCGATTCCAGAAGGCACTTCCGCGATATCTGCATTTTTTGTGGAAATGCAGGGCGTTACACTGCCCTGGATGTGGAGGTACTCGGCAAAGAATGCTGCGCATTAAAACGCTTCCCTCGGCCGGAATCTAACCTGGGTCCCTAGCGTTATGAAGCCAGCGTCAATTCGATTGCTCCATTTCGACAAGGTCGATGCGAACGCCAAGCGGCAGGTACCGATTCGCGCCATACACACCTATCCCACACATTAGGGCTACGGAGTGCCCACCAGACCGTTGCTGTGGGTATTTTGTAAAGTGGTGAGTACCTGCAGAGTAGTACATACTCGCGCTGTGGGATTGGACAACCAAAGAATCCATCACGACAAAGTTTCGAGTTCAACCATCGTCGTCGTCAGACGGAGGGGCGCATGATTTTCTTAATGTTGAGTTTGATACCTTCTACTCGAGTTTGCTCCCTGATCCACGATGCTCGTTTCCGGTCCCTGGGTGTTACTCCTATCATTATTCGCTCCATGGCTCGTTGTGCCGACCTTAGTTTGCTTTCCAGTTGTTTAGTCAGGCGCCAATTATCCGCTCCATACGTGTAACTGTCATGTCTGAATTCGTCTGAATTTTTCATGCATTTCAGAAAAAAGAACTCCGAGAGCTGCTTGGCGTCACACAATGTACTGACGGCTGGGTTTCCCACAACATTCCCTAGCCTTCTGCGGAAAGAACACACGGTGTTCTTGTTGCAGGCTGAAGCTTAGCAGTGTAATGAAGAAACCACTGTGCTCGTTAAGGAGGTGACCGGGCTGTTTCAGCGTGCTGCCTGAACTACCTGAACAAAAGGAACTTCGATTTTTGCATATGAGGAGTAAAACAAGAACTATTTTCTGAATGGTAGGTTGTCTTTCCAAACCGGCTGCCAAAATGACGTGTCGGGCTTCCACGATCGACAAAACCTTATGCGAGTCGACTCAGTGTGTGTTTGGGCTCCGGCGGAACGTTACTCCGCCAGTTCGAGTTGTAATGTTCTAAGCATGCCAGTGTGCTGTACTTGTACCACAACTTTTGTCTACTTGCCATGCATTGAAGAGTTAAATTTGGTCCTTGGCTCTTCGTCGTCGGAACGGAGGCAACTCTCCAGCAAGCCACTTGCACATCACGCTACCTCGACACCATGGGGGGGGGGGGGGGGGGGGTCATAGTCGTACGCTTTCGTCTTTGTAACAGGATTAACTAAGGAGACATGCTTGGTCTTAATTAGGAAGTACCGTTTAGAATTAACTTTCATAAACGTCGTTTATGGGAGGGGTGGGAGGTTCGGCGATGACGGGCGTTGATGGAAATCAAAAGAACCTATGTGTCAGTCTGCTTTTTACACCATTTTAAACGAATTAATTTGTTTTTAGACACATAGAGGTGTTGTTTATAGCAGAAAAGTTCCTAAATATGCCAGTTAGCCATGCATATCTCAAATAATGCCATCATAGTTTTGACGTGTGCCTTAAAACAGGCTCTGGTTGGTAACGCTTTGCTTGATATGCGGGGTAGAATTTCGCTGCCTTAAGCACTTTTTTTCTTAAGCCACTTTCGGTAGCCTGGCGGAACGGTCATGTTCCCTGGTTCCGTTACACTACTAAGTAGTCTACGTCTCCCGACACAAAAAATGTGCCTAGTTTTGAGCACAGAACAAGTTCTGTACTGTGCACGACACGGCCACTTTCTCTAGTCCTCTTGAACGAAATGTTTTATGCCTCCATTAGGAAACCTTTTCCGTATTCCTCTGTTATAGTGAATGTTGCGTAATGCATGATACGCAATGTGTTGTAACACACGGTTTGCATACACATGTACCGTAATTTGACGGCATTTTTTATATTGTAAGATTATGTGCTCTCGTTTCCGAGCAAACCATAAAGAACAATACAAACATACAGAGCCCGATTAAAAAAAGTTTAATGTTGTTCACGTAAATACCCTTCCCTATTTATTTTATGAAATCATCCCGGTATTTGACAGCCCCATTGCTCGGGAAGTGTTCATTCAGTGAGCGCTCAAAATACGCCGTGGTGCTCCAGGTAAACAGACAGCTGCGACGGCGCACCCGAGGCGTCCTGTCGGTGCCGGTGTCGGGAACACGTATTCCTTCCAGGTAAGCACCTGCGCGAAGCGTTCGATCGCTCAGTCTTCTGCAGCAGCGAACGATGGTCTGCAGTCGACTGAGACGCCCGTGAAGTCCACTGTCATCCCTTGAATGTATGTCAAAAAGGGAAACAACGAGGCGACGTTTTAGGCAAGAAATGCTTGAAGGGTGCCCTATTGAACTTGATTAGTACGGAGGGTAGAGCCCAGACCTACAATTTGAAAATGCCAATGATAACTGCAATACGACAACTTCCTCTTGGTGCTCCTACGGCGGCGTTCTATATTGAAGCTCTGCTGGCTTGTTAAAAGTACACAGCAGTGAGTTGTAAACCATCCCTTATTGCATTGACAGATTGAAGCCTAGAAAGCGCAGGTTCACCGCACATGTGTCCTTAGGGGGCATAAATGACATCATTCTTCACGGCGCTTGAAAGTTTGTGAAAAAGGTTGTACCTGCATATCTGTCGCTTAAGACCATGCAGCCGGTGATCGCCGGTGAGCAGTTGCAGCAAAATGGGCGGCTGGGCAAGTTGAAGGTGCACCGCTCGCTGATCTGCCGAATGTCGCTACTTGCCCCCGTGTACCTCTGCTTGTTGTGTTCCTGGATAACCAAAACAAAAAAAAATAACAAACCTCGGGCTTCAGAACTTTAACTGGCAAACAAGTAATTATTCGATGTTACTTCCTTAGTATAACAAACCTGGCGGGGGTGCGTATCCGGGGTATCACCGTGCAATTAATGAATGTCTCTTTTTCTTTTAATAAGACGGAACATACTTTTAACTATCAATTCAACCACCACTCCCCCCCCCCCCCCGTAGTCTTCTCGTCATCCTTTTACCTAGTACTAAGCTCCGTAGTTCTACCGTGATTTTTAAAGCAAAGCTCTTTACCTCTGCCCCCCAAGAGTTCTTTCGCGACCGTTGGTGTCACCAGAAAACTCCAGCGAACAAATAAAAGAATTTACTGGCACCGCCGGGAATCGAACCTGGAACTAACAGACCAACAAAGCGAGAGCTCGCTGTCTTACCGATTTAGCTACGAGCCCACGCAAGGTGCGGGACGACAGGCGGTGTATCCACCAAGCACATGTACGGGTTTACCCCTGCGTTCTCGCTGAATGCCACGTGAAAGCGTCACGCGACCACTCACGCCCGTCTAGCGGCCCTGTGCGCACCTTGCTGATGTGCCAAGAGTTACAAAAATTAGAGGAAACTCACACCAATGCATGGCATCTCACTTCTAGTACGCCAATGTGCTAAAGCCTGTGGCCTCCAGTGTTCACGTAAAAAAATCACAGCTCCTTGTCGTCCACCCTCACGCCAAATCAAGGAATACATTCAAATACTCCTTGATGGCCAGGCCATCACTCCATGCCCCCGCATCAAGATCGTGCGCCTACCTCTCGAGGCTAACACCAAGAGTGACGTCTCCTTGCAGCTCCTCAAAAACAGCTATAATGAAATCATATACATGATCAGGCGAGTTGCCACCAAGAAGCGAGGTAGTCCCGGGTTCGACGCAATTCCATCTGGTCAAGTCGTAAGTTTATAACAAGAAGCGAGGTCTAAAGGAATCCGGTACCTTTCGATTAATTAAAGCTTTTGTCCTCTCGAGAGTCACTTACGTCAACCCCCTGTCTTCTTCTCGACAAGGAAGACATAGAGATGCTTTCTATAATGATTAGAAAGGCGGTCGAGCAGGCCATTGCTCTTCTCATGAGTGCGTCCACACAGAGGCTGGTTAGCGCGGGGCTCCACAACACGGTGGAAGAGCTGATAGAAGGCCATCTTTCTAGCCTGAAGGTCCGACTCAGAACTGCGGTGGGTAACCGCATGCTTCACCAGATTGGCTGGGCTGCTCTGGTCCCATGCAGCCTATGAGTCAGGCTGCTCTGCTGCAGCTCTTTTCCACGATGATAGAAAACAACCACAAGAAAGACGAGGACGAGAAAGGTTACAGACACAGCGTGGTTACACTGTGTCTGTAACCACGCTGTGTCTGTAACCTTTCTCGTCCTCGTCTTTCTTGTCCTGGTTGTTTTCTATTATCATGAACCAATACCAACTCGCCCGGCTTGCCATCTTGGTGCTCTTTTCCACGGTTGCCGACCATATACTGCCCGGGCAAATAAAAAAATAAATCAAATAATTGTGGCGCATGTTCGCGACCCTGAAAAAACCTTAACATCGCAGTTTCATAATTACAGGAACCAGTGTACGAATTGGACCTCCTTATCAAAAAATGATAAGGATGGTGTGCTTATGTATTTGTGATTCACTTTGTTGATGTAATGAGCTTGTATATTATCCCTCTCGTTTTTATTTGAAAGTCACTTCAGACAAAAACCAAGTCAGGACCCATGCCTGTTAATGCCTGGACAATGGTGTACAACCGCCAGTGGTTACGCCGGGATTTTGAGTGAGGAAGAAGTGCATGTCTTCTGCTGAGATCAGTAACTGCGACATCACCCAACAGGAATAATTAACAAGATCACACACGCTTGGTCAAAAAGGGGATGCTAATTTTTTTTGTTCTAGCATAACGGAGGTTTTTAACACGAAAGTGTTTTATGGCTGGATACACCAAGATTTCACGGAAATGCCGCCAGTACAACGAAGCAAGCGCCCTGTAAAGGGTGCACTCCTGCACAAAGGGTCCTTTTGCGGGGAAGCAACCTTTAGTGCTAAAGAGTGCCTGCGATATAAGAGTTTTGTGGGGAAGTATTCACAAAATGATAGGGTATGCGCGGTCTGCGGAAAAGAAACAGAAACTATGCGGCACATAGTGTTAGAATGTGAGGGTATCCATCCAAATCTACATGAAGGGAATATTGGGCTTCCAGAAGCCCTAGGATTTAAGGGTATCACAGGGGAAGTTAACTTCAAGGCTGTCGAGGGGAAGAAAAGAAGATTAGAATGCTGGTGGACGAAAAGTAGAGAGGGGAATATTGCCTAGGACAGTTAGCACCTGTAACAGGGAAAAAAAGTATTTCGTGCCTAAAAAGCTTTAGTGCCTGCCTTAAGCAGCGCTAGTATTAAACCAAGAGTGTAAAACATGGTTATATGAGTCCTTTTTGGTAAGATGGCATGTCATCACCCCGCTTCAAAGGGGATACCAATAGCAATCATCATCATCATCAGTATGTTATACTGACGGTTGTTCGTTCTCGGTTTTGATATTTTATCACGAAAGTGTTTTATGCTGGCGTACAGCAAGATTTCGCTGACGTCATATCCGTCACGGAAAATGATGCCAGTACACCTTTGCCGAAGTGACCCGCCAGTAGGACGTCGCTCGCCAAGCACACCCACCAGACAGCCGCCGACCCGCAAATAATTCTGATTTCGGTGCAGATTTCGGTGCAGATTTCGGTGCAGATTTCACTTTTGTGTTTTAGCGATTGCTATGCCAGAGGAATCCACCACAGTTTTTTGCACTTTCCTTCGCTATGCAACCTACAAAAAACAGTTGGTGTAGATTTGTACCCAGCCACCCAAACCTCTACCACTCACTGACTATCCAGTCTAGGTTAATTATTCTAATGTCAGGAGAAAAACCCAGCTAAAGCGAGGAATTATCGTCACCAGCCTGCTTCGTGCATTGCGGGACGAAGGCGTCTCCCATTTTCCCGCAGCCGTTCCTGTCTTGCGGTGCCCTATTCCATTCATTGCCTGTAAATGATGATTCTCATTTCTTAGCTGCATTGAGTTAATGCTGTTCCTTTTTTTTCTCGTTCCATCTTGTGGTAGGCGCACTGCTGCTCTGATGGTGCGCCGAATGCCAGTCCACATTACATGCCCGGCCCAGGTCGTCATCTTCCTCTTAATTTGAGATATCACGCCTCCTAACCAAGTTTCCTTTGTGATATAATTACGAGGCAGAAGCAAGGAAGTACAAGGTATTCACACTATTTACAACGCAGTGGGGGATCATAGAGTCCGGTAGGTGAAAGCATTTATCACCCTCTTCTAAAATTCAGCCCAAAACAGCACATAGCCGTAGTTATCCTCATCATCTTCACTTAACTGTCCAGTTACACAACCCCCCGGTGGAAAGATGCCGTCACGGTGTCGGGTAAAATAACGCGGAGAGGAATATAGAACACAGTAAGGCATCAGGGGTTTTTCCTACAATATTAACTGGCGGTACGCATTGGTTGTGTACTTTTTTCCACTTATAGGGAGGGAGCCTATTCCTAGTCATTGAAACGTGCCTGCCAAATGCCTCCAGCCCATATATGAATTCTTATACGGATTTATTTCAGCTTGGTTGGGATCAGTACTGACAAAGTTAATAACAACGCCAAATGTGAGGCCTTTTGCGTGTTTGTGGAACATTACTCTTAGTTTTTTCATAATTACTATGGAACTTTCTGAGTGTCTCTCCTTGACCGCTTCTCGCAGTTGTGCTTTACTTAATAATGCTATGTCTGCAAGTCTCCAATTGCTCATGCAAGATCTATTCGCTCGTGTCCCGAAATTCTCCTATTGAAGTTACTGGACACCCCCTGGAGATGGGCTGTAGACAGTCACGAGGAGATAGTGTCACCATTCTTCACTCCCTTCCTGACGTGATCTTTGCCCTATTCTGGTGAAAGAGTGTCCTGCACAAGCGTTCGTTGTGTATGGCTTCCAAGATTCTTATGTACGATTCTCTTACTGTCTGGGTGTTCAACTCTTCCGGCGCGGCAGCGGTGTTAACAGAATCAAACTTTGTTTGCATTCTAGAAGTGTCATACAGAGAGGTTTATTATATTGTGCAGATTTCTCTCTTACCTGACGAACTCGTAAATGTGATCAATCGCTGATTAGAATATTTCAAGTCCAACCTGTTCTGTGTTGTTCGAAATCTAGAATATTACTTATGCTGTTATTACCTTGGTAAATAACTTTCATGCACAACGTTACGTGGGCTAGTAGGTCTAATTTTTAGGCTCTTTGATGTCTCCGTTTTGTACATAACAGTGGGATTTTTCGTGAATAGCAGAAGATTATATTCATAAGGGAATCTGAAAATACTTTTTCGTGCTTTTTCCGTATAAGGACCTCCCTTCCTTTTAAAGATGCACGGTGATTATGCCGTTTCCAGCAGCGTTTTTTCTGTCGTCTTCCCCTTCACGTTTTCTACCTCGTGAACAAATGGGTCTTTTCTAGCCAAATTATTTTGTACAGCACTGCCTCCTGGCCAGCTATAGCTAAAGTTCAATTCCAAAATTTTTTTTTTCAACTACTTTTATTAACTCGTGCATGATGTGTGTAATGCTACCTATTATCTCCGAATGCGTACATTCTAGTTTTTTTAAATAGAAAGCTTCCTTCTTTTTTTGTTTCTTTAATATTTTCCATGTTGTAGGTGCGAATGTCCTACCGCTTACTTGTTTAAATTTCTACAGCTCCACCAGTTCGATTTGCTCCGTTCATGTTGCCACTTCGTGGCTTGTTTTCTAATAAGGTATTTAGTACCTGGGATAGTTTACCATTTTATTTTTTAGCTTCATGTCCTCCAACAGCTACTGCTCACTGCGGGATTATCGCCGTTAGGTTTTCATTGCGGTTTCGTTATCTTAAATCTCACAGATTGAGGCCATGAATTCATTCTGAAGTTTTAGAATAAACTCATGCACTCAACCTTTTGGTGATGCACTCAACCTTTTGGTGACCAACTTCGGTTTTCTTATTTTAGCTCCTTTCATGGTTTTTCTGTTTAAATCTAGCCTTACATTGTTACCGTCCTGTGCTCACCGCTCTTGATTTTACCTAGCAGCTCAGCATCCTGCACAAATACCTGGGTTCTCACTTAGAATGGGTTCGATTTCTATCATAATTTTTGCCGTTTGAGCTTTTCTTTGCCAATCTTGTAATATTTCTTTTGCAGAAAATACACAGGACGGAAAGTGACATGACACACGGCAAAAAATATTCAAGACTGCCTAAAGTTAGCGCATCACCCGTAAAAAATGCTATGCATCTGCTAAGGATGATCGAAGGGGGACTGGCTGTAAAAGGCTGTTTGACTGCCTACCCTTGCAACGCATCGCCTTCTCCTAACCTAAGAAATTATAGCACAAAACACAAGGCAAAGGAACACTGCACAACAGACGGTTTTTTGCGCTAGTGTTTCTTAAGTATGCTAAACCAACTCGCCAGCATCACGCTCCTGCCCTATCTTCCAACGATATCCGTGCTGAAAGGGCCTGACTCTGCTTCTTGCCCGCCTGACTCTGCCTCATTCCTCGTAGAAGCACTCCAAGCAATTGCAGCCATGCGAGGCGCTGCAGGTTTCTCAAAAATACCAAGAAAGCAGTCGGCGTGCAATGGGCAGTGTAAGCAAAATGTTAAGCTTACAAAATGTTAGGCAGCATTAAAAGAAAGCCTGGACATTGATTTTGTGTTTTGATATCATTGTTATTTAGGGTATAAAACCACAGATTTGCTTCACTATGCACACTGACATCTATGTTTCAAAAACAGGTGACAACAATCTGTCTGGGAAACGGGAAGCGGACACTTGGGGCAGATCTCTGGACACACCTCTGCGCGTCCCAAGGTATGGATGACGGAAAATGTGAGGGCTTCCCTTGCCCGAAGGCTGCCCGAAAAAGCTCCTCTAACCAATCGCCGGAGTGAACTTACGGCTTTGCAATGTAGCGGCAGCAGGATGCGTGTGTTTGTGCGCCGAGACAGAAGCGAAGCGAGCGCAACATTCTTTCCGACTGGATGGCTGTAGGCATCTCTCAACGAAGGCTTGCCAAGTGAGCCGCATATTCTAGGACGGAATTCCACTTGGCTGCGGTCATCTTGGCCCTGCAAGAGAGGAAACTGTCATGCCTCAAGCTGAGTTCAATACCTAGATAACTGTAGCTACGATGTACCTGAACTGTGCGCAAACAGTTGCGTGCAAAATACCGAGACAGTTTTTCTCAGTATTTGGTCGTGCCATATCACGAGACTCGTAGCTCACCGCAAGATAAGGCTGACGTTGCAACATCACAAAATGGTGGCTTGAGTTCTCATAAAAAATTAAACAGTTTGTAGGCAACACACTTGCCGGTTGTTACAAAGGTGTGGGGTTTTCGGTGTTTACTTTTTTAAACCTAGAGTAATGTTTTCTCTTGTCTAAAAACACGATCATCGTTTTTAGCACTGTGCATTCTTAAGTGTTCCATTTGCCTAGTAATTTTCCTTTTCTCTTTCTTAGCGCTGTACCTGTGTACAGAATGACTTTTTCTTTAGGCATGTTTGTCGCAAAAGAGACACACAAACGAAGTTTTTGGACGTGTCTTTATTTATAGTGATACGTAAATAGAAACGACTGGAAAATAGAAAGAATGGCTGTGCGGCAGTAATGTTGTGAAAGTTTCCTTTTTTTCTAAAGAGTGCTTGTAGGACTTCTCGTTGGCAGCATAGAATCTGAGCGCAAATATTGCATTTTTGTGCACCAGCGAATGGTAGCCATTACGTTACTAGAATGGCCCGCTCGTTGTCTGTCATCTACACTACATAACTACCTCGAACCCACTTCTTGCTTGTAATTTGAACTGGGCCAGATAGTGATTAAAACTGGTACACCTAATGCTGTGCCTACAGGTTGCTTAAAGGGAAGCTGAAGCGCTTTCCAAAAAAATTGAGTTAGAGGCCTGTTTATATAGTTTCTTGCGCGCTGACTCCGAATATCACATTGAATTTTAGCGTGCAAGAGTCCAACCGGCATTTATCTTGCAAAATGCGCAGTCCCGTTTGAAAGACGCGCGCTTTTCGTCTTTTGACGCCCCTGATTGGTTGCGCCCGTCATGACGTCAAAGGAGGACACCCTTCAGCCGCGCGGCTTGTCGGAAGCATTGGGAACGATCGTACGGCAGCGGCGCTTGCCTTTTCAGCAATTTAGCTTGGAGTTTAATGTTCGCACATTACTGCAAGTTTATTTTATAACTTCCCGTGCTGTTGGTTCAATTATCTTGGAGCTTAAATTTGCTTTACACGACCGAGAACCCCAAAGCAGTGACTGTGGCGTCGGCTAGAGGGTTCCGTAAAAATATTTATGAATCAGGCAACCAGCATAGGGGGATTTTATCCTTATGTTAATATTAAGTACTGCCTTCTGTTTCTTATTATACGCAAAACTATTTATGCCGAAGATTAATGGGCGTTTTATAAACAATCTACCAGCGAAAAGCACGTACGTGCACTGCGCGAAAAAATAGCGTTCATGCGCTGTAAACGTATATGCGAGACACATCTTGCCGGTACACGCATAAACCAACAAGCAGACTCTGCTTCCGCATTTCCTTTGTTCGTTGTCGCCCACCCCAGCCCCGTTACTCATCCCCGTACGCAGACCCACACGCGCGCGCCACTTCGGCAGCGGCGCTACGGCGCCTCCGCGATTGCTAGCTGCACTTCGATGAGTGGCGACTTACTGCTTCACATGCATTTATTCTGAAAACACTGCAGCATACTAGTGCCTGCTCAGCATTATTGGCTGTAGTAGGGCTTGATTTTTGCGTGGGCGTTGTGCATTCTGCTACAATATTACGGCCCCCTCGTTATAATTAACAGACCAGTCGGACAAGGCAGTTACGTTGTAGTTACGTTACTTTAGGTAACAATCACCAACCCTTAGTGATAATGAATCGTTGGCCTGCTTCAGCATTTCCAGATTTAATCATTTACCGCGCTAGTCGGACAAAGGCCGTATATATTTACTTTTCGCTCCTAATTTTTTTAGTCTCGTCGTTATATATATCAACGACTATCACTGGCGCACAGTTGAGATTCAGCGGCAACAATTGTTTGCCAGGTTATAATATGCAGGCACACGGAATCTTGGGCAAAGGATTAGGCGCCCGCAGTCAACACAAATTATGGCACGGTGGTGGTTCGGAGCGGTGTTTTTTCATTCCAGACAAATATTACCTTATCATGGCATGTATACTTGCAAAAAAGTAATGTGGTGGTCTTGGTTCTATTACTTTGTAGGAATACATTTGACGTCTTAACCTGGAGAGAACTATCAGCATTGGCCCCTTATTTTAGTTTCGCCAGAAATTGGGTTTTTGAACACTGTTGTAAGCCCATAGGGAAAGAAAACCGATGCGTTAACGAAACAGATATTTCCTGAACAAATGTGACTTTGTTTCTGAACGGAACAAAACACCCCTGGTCAAAGTATAGCAGTATTCCCCATCCTTCCTAAATCTAGAATCTAATGTGAACATTCACCTCCGTCGCATCAAAAAAAAAAGAAGAAAAAAAAAAGAAAAACGCATTGGAGCGTTGGAGCCATCTAGGTTGTCGCTTTCGTATGTTATCAAACATCCCGCCGTGGCATTATCCTTAGTAGGAATACGGCATGGTAACGTATGCCTCGTTTGGCGTTCGTGCATACTTTTTGAACACGAAAATTGTACATATAAGTGCTATCAACCCCAACAACGACAACTATCATTCACAAGGAAACACGGCGAAAAGAGCATGGCAGAGGCGGATGATCCGGCCGGAAGTCCAGGTATGACGTTTTTCAGCCGGCGTTCGCCCGCGCTCTTCGGTCTTCCGGCATCGCGCGGCGAGAGGGGGGGGGGGGGGGGGGGGGGGCGGGGCATCGGGCCACTTTTGTTTGCGCATTGCGCCGCTTCTATTGGATTTATTGCGAAAATATTTCGTACACGGGAACTATTTAATGTGTACTTGCTGCTAGTCCACTTTTCTTTTAATTCTAAAACCGCTTCACCTTCCCTTTAATGTGGACCAAGCAGACTTCCATACTTAGCTCCATCCCATTTTCTGTATGGACCCATTTATTTGTATGCGTAGAACGTATTTGCATGCGTAGAGCGTACGCAACACAGGAAAATTTCCAACTGTTCCTTTCTTCTTGACGCTATACCGCCTGAAACTTCAGTTTAATTAAATGCCAACAAAGCAAATAATGCGCTCATCCTCAGGCTTGCAGTGCGCCTCGTAGTGGCGGTCCGCTCACAGCGTCTCGTTGCGGTCCGCTGTTCACTGTTCATTGCCGGTCAACTGTACGTGCCGGCGTACAGACAACACAATTTCAATCTCCTGGAAGTCACTCGTGCAACTATTACGTGCTAAAGTGATTCTGGTGGCTTATCTCCCCTAACTGAGCTTTTAATCTCATTGAGTTTAGCATACTCTATTCAGCCCTAACCACATCAGGTAGCCCGTGTTGATAACGTTGATTGCGGCGACCATATCATGCGGCCCCAAATAAAGAAAAACGAAATGCAGCATCTGAAAGCTAGAAAAAAGCCTCGTAAGCCCAC
The DNA here is from genome assembly GCF_048455015.1 of Haemaphysalis longicornis. Lineage (NCBI taxonomy): Eukaryota > Metazoa > Arthropoda > Arachnida > Ixodida > Ixodidae > Haemaphysalis > Haemaphysalis longicornis. Next base: position 20,816,797 of record NW_027526203.1, read on the forward strand.
AAGAACAAACAAGAAAATGGTTATTGACCAAGCGGCTTCGAAGTAAAGGATCTTAAGATTAGTCTACGTCCTGTTACGATGTAAAAACGAAACTTCTGAACGCTCATTTGCTCGTCAGTCGCATTCTCTTTCCATTCTGTAGCTGCGGCTCAGCTGCGGCTAGCCACCAGGGACACCACACTGTACTCCCCGCACCACACCAAGTACAGTGTTTCATCAAGTGCGCTTCATTATTATGTGTGGGTATTTCTGCCTCATTGTAAGTGGAACAGCTGCCCAATAATAAAGCTTACAGCTCAAAGCTAACCATAGTAATATTTCAGTCACTAGAAAGCGGATAGCGAGGTTGGGATTTACAGGCCTAATTTATTAGCTAATGGCTTGGTAAATAAGGCAAAGAGCGATGGTGATGTAAATTTAGATAGTATTCATTCCAAGCTAATGTGTTGGTCAGATGGGGCTAGTCCTTTTTGTAATATGAACTCAAAGAAACATATCTGCCTCTGGTACAATCTACATGCAAGCATTATTTGTCTACTTATTTTATGTCGCGCGAACCATAATGGAAAATGAAGATAATGCATGCCCCATTACTACTTTTGGACGATCTACCAAAGTTGGAAGAGGGACGCAAGCGAGTTACCGGCCCATCGTTAACGTGGGTACTCCTCGCTTACATAAACGATACACATGGTAAGTTTTCTCCGGTAGACCTGCTGTTCAAACAAGGTGTGACTGATGCGGTAATGACTCACGGTTGAATTTCTCTGCCTGCTGAAGGTGTGAGTTAAAAATGCCGCCTCATCATGAAGCTTTCATTTGCAGCCGTGTTCCGGTCGCACGGAAGCAAGTTTTCCAAACAGAAATTACTGGGAATGGAAGGGAGAGCAACCTTGAGCAGTGCCTAACACATGTAGGACATTTTGCATTTTGCGACTCACAACGCAAAGAGACAGTTTTATGATGTTTCTGCGTTATGCCTTTTCGAATGCACTGAGTGACGTAGTGTGTTTGCATTGGTTCATGTTTATGGGGAGGAGCAATATTTTCAAAATCTGTTTTCATGTGGCTGGGAACGTTACGACTGACCCAACTAGATCGCCTGGTTTATCTAGATTTTAATAATTGACGAGGAAACTGGCTCACGCCGTGGCCACTGCAGAGGAGGCATCTGCCGGAAGCGGTGGTCTGTTCTAACATCGAATGTGAGCATATCAAGCAAGCCCCAATATAGACATCACGTGGGGGCTTTCAACCACCAGCAATGAGGGAATGTCATCCCCAGCACATTTTCTGCACCGTGGCCGAGACCATTTACTTCAACTGACAGCGAATCACTATCACAAATAGCCCAAACTGTGCGGCTTTCTGCGGCCTTACTGCTCCAAGATCCTCTTCTTGTACACGTGCATGCGAGAGCACAGCCAGTCCACGGTGTCCAGCTCCTCCTTGACCACCGAGACCTTGTTCCAGGCCTCCACTGCACTGCCGTCCTCGCTCAGCTCCTGGCGCTGCCTCTCCTGCTCCGCCTTCAGCTTGTGCCTGCCCAGGACCTGCCAAGACGTACATATTTTATTGCGCCTTATTTTTCTCGCTATCGTATAAATTAATAGCAGGATATGGAAACTTTCATTTTATTTACTACGGGGCAGGACACAAAAGTACACATTCCTTTATCAAATATATATGAGGAGTTTTTTCGAAATGAGCCAAATCCACCGAAATAGAATTTGCGAAAAGAGCGAAAGTTTGTTACCGGACATTAATGCAACTATGTAAAAGCTGTTATATCACATGTGTTACTTGTCAGCTTTCACCCTCGATACGAACTGCGATCTCCATACATGCTTGCAGAGCCTCATCTCACCTACTTTCTTGCCACCTCTTTTCTAGGGGAAAGTGGCGCAGTTTTTCTTGTCACTGCAGTTTTAACTGACTTAGTTTCGGTTTGTAGATTTGGCTCACTTCGAAAAAAAGATACGTCTAACATATTTCTACCATGAACACTATGGGCTAAAATAAACTCTCTAGAAAACGAAAACACTTTGCATTTCGGACGACGCAACGGTTACAAAAAAGAGCTAACGTGATTGCGAATTCCAACGCCACAAGTGCGCCGCTGTCATCTATAAGACAACAATGTGCACAGCACTTTCAATATCAACTGAATTCTAGCTCTGAAGACGGTTCGGATAATGTAATCTTTTACTGCAAAGCACTCTTAACGCCTTCGCTTTTCTGCGGTGTTTGTAACACGATTCCTAGGACAGCAAACATTGCTCGTAACAAAGTAAAGCAGGGCTACCTGCAGGAATCGAAAGCGCATAGTATACTTACAAATTGGAAGGCATGCAAAAGAAGCCACTCACAGAAAGTTACAAGGAGGCGTTCTTAAGAATGACTCGCGTTTGTGTTGGACGTCATTGTGCGGTATACGAGGGTGTCACTCGATACGGTGCCGGATGTAGTGCTGTGCGTGCCAAGAAATGTGCAGAGGTTGTCGGATAGCATGCGTCAATATTAGAAAACTTAGCATTCTTGGCATACTTCGTGAACGTTGCCTCTGTCATTGAGCCATATCTGTGTGAAATCTCGACAAAAGCGGACAGGAAAAGTGAGGAAGGTAGACAGAGTGCGGGATTGATTGAGGAAGAACCAACTTGCGACGCGGCAAAAGGGGAGAGAGTGTATAGAGCTGGTGGCAGGAAGTGGGGAAGCCGAGAGGATGGAGGAAATGAGGGAAGGTGGCGAGCAGGGTGGATAGATTAAGGGGGTGGGAGGAATTGGGGTAGCGGTGAGGTGAGGTACAGGGAAATTCAAGTCTGTCACACAGTCAGAACTGCACTGCAGGGGCAGAGCCCGCGGTATCTCTCAGTGTGATCGCCCCAACGCTACCCGGCATCACAATGCTACCATCTGCTAAGTGCGCACAACCAAAAATTTAATTTCTTTGTTACCACCACTCGCCTACTGGAAAAGGAGTGGTTCGCCCATCCGTCACTGAGGGAGAGGGGAAGCGGAGGGGAGTGCGGGATGAGGAGAACTGGAGGAAGAAGGAAAAGGAAGAGTAGTGGGAGGATCATCTTTGAAATCGCGCTTTTGCGCTGACATCCGAGTCCATTTCTTCGGCCGAGTGGCACATGAGATATTTTCGTTCTTTACTTGAACCCGTGGATAGCGAGTGTAAAAAAGCAATGCTTGAAAGGGCTACTGAACCATGTTTTGAACACCTCAAATGATGCAATCCAGTCGTTAGGCAAAGCTGGAACCAGCATTTTCACCAAACTAAACATTTTATAGACATCTCAAAGCTCAGTTTCGCTGCGAAGTATGCAACCACATCTGTTTGGCTATTTTGAACCCAACCACCATAATGGCAAATATAGGCATCACAGAGCATAGATTCCTGCTAATAGACGATATTTTTTCAAACACTCCCCGTGGGAGGGACGGGGACACTTCAACACCAGTGCGTTGCATTCAGCACTCTTAGGAGCTGTTGCATTCACCTAGGCTTGCCTTTTTTGTTTTGTTTTTGAAACAACACTCAGTGAGAAAACGACATGGGCACAGTCTTTTTTTTTAAACTTGCGCGTATCCCAGCTGATTGTGTATGCCAATTGCGTGCTGAACACACTAGCATGCTGCTAGCTGCCTCAGTGGGCAATGTCACCACAAATAACGCTGTTTGAACCTCTAACAGACAACGTGAATGCGACCTGAAACGATTGGCTGTTACAGACCGTCCACCGCTTTTGCAGAGGCAATATACGTCTAATGCACCTGCGAAAAAAATGTTTTTGAGTCCATATAGTGCAGCTTCGCTGCATGCAGGCGCTCTACGTCTCCAGCCAGTTTAGCCATGAACGCCTCGCTGAATAAAGTATAGCAGACTTAGTTGTGGACGTAACGGATGTCGCTGACATACCGTCGACGATGAAGCAGCGGGAAGTCCGTACATCAGGACACACGGGTTTGTAGGAAAACGTAACTTATTGGGTGACCTACCAGGGTCAAGGCCAGCCCTAGCCAGTGTGGTTGCAGCCTTCTACAGAGCTAGAAACTAAGATTGTGTGTGCAAATACTGAATAGCAGTTGTCAAACTAACTATAAATTAAAGAAAATAGTACAAGATTTAGAATCAAATGGTCACAAAATGACTTGTCTGTGACACCCCAACCCATTTTTTTTTTCGCTCAAGAGACGGGAAGAGTTGGGCTTACCAGACTGCTTTAGTTATTACTGTCTTGCCGGTTACACGTTTTTTTTTTTCTGATGTTGCTGCTGTCAATCGCGCATGCTTATTTCGCATCCTCAACACGAGTTTCGATCTATTATTTTTCAGGGTCTACAAAAATCTGTCCCATCCATTCCTTTTATCGTAGCTTCCTTTTATTCAAGGGTATAAAAAGGCGTAGCCCGTGCCTATAGGTGCCCTCTTTTGATTCACGCCATGGTTAATGCGTGGGAATGGGGACGGGATACCTTCCATAGCCCTGCATTCACGACAGTGTTAAGGCTGCATGAGCTATGTGTTAACTGGGTTGTTTTGTGACATCAATTTTGTACAACGTAACGCTGAGACTCGAAATATGACACCCTTTGCACACCTTGCGCCCTTTAAATTTCACTGCGACGTCTCGCAATTACGGCTACTTGTGCACGGAGTTACAGACGCTGTTAGCCCATGAGCCCTCTCGGTGGTCAACCGTCTTCGCTTCAAGTCAGAAGTGTCAAGAGCGATGAGGTCACAGGCAGTGCAGAAGGAGAATAGCATTTCCTGGAGAGTGTTTGCACCAGCGAAAGCGACGCATCAAAATGTGTTGGCTAAGATAGAACGCGAACAAGTCGCGTCGTCAAAAATGGCCGTGCTGTGGGAGCAGCCCTTTTAGTGGTGTATAATCTAAGCTCCTACCTTTACCTTCATGGTGCGCACTGGACGATGGGGCCATCCACCGGTGGGGCAGCAGGGCTGCCGATGTCTGGACACCACGACGGACCCCTCGGCGGTACTCCTGGAGACTCTGGCCAACAGCTGCGCCTACGCCGGCTACCATGGAAGCAGCAAGACGGCACGTGCTCAGGACCCGGTCACCACTGTGGAACGCTCGCTCGACCGGGAGCCCTGACGACGCCGATGAACAAGAAATGACGTGATGGCGATGCGGCCTCTACTTGGAAGCCGAGTTACAATGACAAAGAAGAAGAAGAAAACGCTTGTGCTCGAGCCGGAGTTCGGCTGTCAGACCGTCCAAAGAAAAAGAAAAAAACAAACGTAAACGATTCCTTAGCTTTGAACATGGGATGCAATGTGCGAGTGGCCAAAACGTGTCTGTTTTCAGTTGGTGCCTTTCAGTATAAAAACAAAATATGGACACGATGCCGCAGGAGCAATAGATATCGCTGCGAAGTCGTTTCCATTTCCACGAGTGCAGACTGACGTTCGCCGTGAGATTGGCACGAGGCTATGACATGCACGTGTTAGCTTCTGGCCGTGTGAAGAAGGAGATGGAACAAATGCACAGGTGGAAGCTTCGTCGTCTAAAACGAGAACGTAATGAAAATGATAATAACTCACTAGTGCGCCAAACGTAGCGGGAGCAAACGCCACCAGAAAGGCCATCGCCTTTGCGCTGTTGTGATGACACACGTTTCACAGAACCCCCTCGACAAAGCTCCCCCTACGGCCGTCTGCTGTCGCCGATGTTGGTGGCGCAGCGACGTGTGGCGTGCCGATTGGCGGAGAGCGATACCACTGGCAGCTCTGAGCGAAGCGCTCGCGTGATGCCAGCTAAGGGGCTCTCGCATTCGGCGTCTGTCTGCTCCACTCGGGCTCGCTCACAATGCGGCTTCTTCGCGTGCGGTTTGCGTGTGATGCTTGTCTGCATGCGTACGTTTTATAGTAATATAAGACTTCAAATGGCATCAGCAAATTCAAGGCATGCTTGCCGACGTGGTTGTTTTGCTGAGCCGTAGGGCGCGGGTTCCGTCCCGGCTGTGGTGGCTGTCACATTGAAAAGCAAAACATTGCAGATCCCCAGTATACTTCTATATAAGACTAAGCTTTCAATGATGTTTGCAGCGTCATTAATGTATGTGTTCTGAACTGAACAGTGTAGATGAAGTAGCAAAATTTGAAGTGATTGAACAGGAATCATGACAAAAATTGGTTGAGGCGAAATTGCCTGCGCCACTTTTGTTCGTTCGTCCCATCTTGTCGCAGTTACGCTCATCGTCTTTCAGTGCCGCCGCAGGCTCTCTCCTTGACACGCGTATTCAATCCACCATGCCCAGCATACATTTGCGGTCTGTGCTACGTTTCGCTGTTACGAAGATGTACCCGTCACTGCGTGAGCCGTTTCTTTTTCGGGCCTGGTTGTCGTAGGCAGTGCCGGATTAGGAAACTTTGGGGCCCGGGGTTACTGCGTCCTTGGGGCCCTAATGATGATTATGATTATTATTATTATTATGACAATGATGATAATGATTCCGCTTTATTATGCGAAAATTTTTGAAGCCCATGTTATTGTCCCTGATCAGTGATAAATTATACATAATTTTATGTTTCCGGAAACTAATTTCTTGGCTTGATGCCTAGTATAATATATAACGGATTTTATCAGGCGTAAAAGTTAGTATGGTTTGATTGCTGGTCCATCACAGATTCACAATTAATCGAATCCTGCAGACGCCATGGTACAGAAGAGTATTTCCTCACAAGAATATTTTTTTAGCCTGTAAGGTTTTAGTTTTATTGTAAAGTTCACCACCTGCATATATCGGAGGGCTCAAAGTCCGCGCAGGCAGCTGCCACTCACAGACATCTGCCAAACACTTAGCAGCCAGGGCTTACGGGCCAAAATCCTGTAGGTTACCCGCGCAGGCGAGAAAGCACGCGGCGGTTAGAACACGCGCCGCCTTTGAAGGAGGTTAGGAGGGGAAAGGGGGGGGGGGGGGGGGAGGGGGGGGCTCAGACGTGTGGCGCCACGCAACCTTCATATCGCAGCACGATTAGCACAAAGACGATAAGCAGAAAAATGTCGCTTTTTGGGCTGGGGAGCGGTCCGCTTCGTGCGTGGGTTTGCGCATGGCCGTCGAACTTTCAGCAGCGATGAACTCCTGTTGCGCAGCTGTGATGGTCTTGCTAGGCGGCAAGCCGTTACACATTAACGAATCCCCTTTGGGTTGGAGAGCGACAGTTAAGCACGAGAGATGCATGGCATCAGACAACAGTTTAATGAGGATAGGATGTCTCTGCTCACCCCCGCGCTACTGCTCCCGTCGGTGCCGCGCAACAGTTCCAGCAGTCAGTAATTCGTTGTCGGTCGGTCGGGTCGTTGTTCGGTCGTAACTGGTAGTGGAAACACGCTGAAGCTTCTCGTCTAGATTCGGGGTCTACGACGGAGGCGAGTATGGGTGGACCTCTCAGTTTTCGAGTCCTCAACACGTCTGCCGCGTCCACTGCTTTCCCGCGCTCCTTCGAAGGTTCCTCTCCTCCTGCCGCCGCGCCCAAGCGGGACAAGACCTGCGTGCCACCCTTTTGTCCGCGCCGTCCGCCGGCTCATCTCAAAGCGAAAAGCGCCCACGGGGATAAACAGCTTACCGTCCCCGAGTCGCGGCGGAGTTCAAGACGGCATCGAAGGGGCCGCACGCAGGATGCGTTTTTAGGTGGACACAGCTCTCGTCATGCCGAAAGGAAACAGATGTCGTTGTTACTTTCTTTGGCGTCCACGTCTGTGCTCTTCACACCGCCTAGGCCTGCTGATTCCCCAGCTCGAAGGGAGCCGCTAGGGTCGGGCTGGCCCCGTGGCCTCTGCGTCCACACGGAGTGACGCTAGTCGCGCGGACATGTACCTTCCGCAACGCTTGTTGATCAGACTGCGTGCAGAGGCTACAGCACAGAGGCGCGGGCTGAAGCCGAACGACCCCGCGAGTGGTTTACATAACCTTTGAACATTTAAATAACCATATATACGATGACCATTCAGCGAAAATATCGAGTCGATATCAATCACTCTTATGCGATTCAACTAATTCAGTAGCTTTATTGAACGGGTCGTCATCACAATGAACTTCCTTGTCAAACGCTATACATTGAAATTTCTGGCAGGTACTGGGTATGAAAACCACTAAGTGAAAACAGGCTCGCAGCGCGACAGCTGCTTATGTAGGCGAGCGGCCTGCAGTGTCGCCGGATGTTAGCACTCGCGTTGCAACGAAACGACGATGGCAGACGCGGCTCGAACAACTCGGTCGCGGCGGAAGCAAAACTGCACGGTCAGGGATGAGCCCGTACGGCAGTGCTTGAGTTGTCAATAATCACATATAACGTCCCTCAGGCTGAAACAATTTACGATGTTCTTCAGACATTCTTTCATGTTTACCCGCCTCGGTGGCTCAGTGGATAAGGCATTGCGCTGCTGAGCGTGAGGTCGCGGGTTCGATTCCTGGCCGCGACGGCCGCTTTTCTGATGTAGGCGAAAGGCAAAAACGTCCGTGTGTACGAGATTTCAGCTTACGTTAAAGATCCCCAGGTGGTCAAGCATAATCCGGAGCCCTTCACTACGACGCGCCTCATCGTCTGCGTTGCGTCGGCGCGTTAAACTGTTGGTTAAACCCTACTATCAATCAATTATTTCATTATTCGCATGCCTTACCCTTTCTTATACCGAAACGTCCGCATATTTAGATGTCCGTGTACCGAAAAGACTACCGAAACGACCTGTGCCGAAAAAGACCGGAGCCGAGCTCGGGACCTTTTTTATGGTGCTTCTTAGGCCCCGTCAAGCTGTGTACCCACAACTTTTGGTTCAAGACGTCTTCTCATAAACCTCCGGAAAACAAGAAAGAGGAGCAGGAATAACTAAATTTAATTGAAATGGACTCTAAGGTTGTCAACCATAACGTGAGGGGCACCCCACTTCTTCCCACCTGTCACGTGTTAGTCAGATTCGGTGTGAAGGTGAGGTTGAAGCACGTATCTTCAACCTTCAATGGGGCAGCGAGCACACTCGATATTTTTTTTTTTCATATGATTGAGCGGGGCCCCTGACAGTGGGGGGCCCGGGGCTGCAGCCCCCGTAGCCCCCCCCCCCCCTTAATCCGGCCCTGGTCGTAGGTGGGCGCTGCGGAAATGAATGAATGAATTAATTTATTGTCAAGAAAAAGGAAAGGAAAGACCACCAGCAGGCGTAAATTGTCACACCTAGGGGTGGACACCGCAACGCCTGCTGGTGTGGGAGTTGGGGCAGAGGATGACAGATTCAGAGAGAGGAGAGACAGATGATAGAGGTGACATATTTACAGAACAGAGGGGAGAGAGGGGCATATTTACAAGTTAACACACACTCACACACCCACACAAAGTCCGTTCCAGAAAAAAACCCGAAAAGTCCACACAGTCACTGGGCCAGGGATTCAAGTGCCAGGCGGAGCCCTGAGGCATCCAGGTAGCCGTCGAGCGCTTCGTGGACGCTGTCCCTCTCTCTGGTGTTGCCCGGCGGCCATAGCAGCTCGTCTAGCGGCCGAGCCCTTCCCCCCAGGGCGGCCAGCAGTTCCGGCCTCCCTGCCGCATACTCGGGGCACTCGAAGAGCAGGTGCGGCAGGGACTGGACAGGTGCGCGGCAGTGCTGGCAGGCAGGGCTGTCGGCCAGCCCCAGGCGGTGCTTTCGTTCCGCACGTCCACACAGCCCCCACGCGGAGGCGAAGGATTGCCGAACGCTGCTGTCGGGGCAGCCGTACGGCCCGCACAGGTGGTGGGGCCTCTCTAGCGGCCAGCCGTGGGTCCGGGTGCTGTGCCCGCAGGTGCCGCTGTATAAGCAGGCCGGAGTAGTCCGCCGCTGCCTGGGCATCCGTGGCCGAGGGCGTTAGCTCGTGGGCCTCGGCGGCCAGCTCGTCCCTGCCCGCTCTCCGCTCGTTTCCCTCGAGCCCGATGTGGCCGGGCACCCCTGTCTGCCAGCCGCTCCGCCTTCTCGCGCACGCCCCGAACCAGAGGGAAGTGCGGGTCGCCCTTCCGAATGCGCAGCAGAGCCACCCGGGAGTCGCACAGCAGGGCGCAGCGCTCGGGTGCGGGCTCCAGCTCCAGCAGCAGGTCCAGGCCCAGCTGGACCCTCACAAGCTCTGCCGTGGCCGAGGACGCGGCGTAGTGCAGCCGGGCCTGCCGGGTGGCCTCCCCCAGCACGGCGGCCGCTGTAGCCGAACCCTGCCGCTGCCGCACAGAGCCATCCGAGTAGGCCAGGGTGTGGCCCTCCAAGTCTTTCCAGACGACGGCCCGGGCCAGCTGCGTTTTTGACCGATTTTGCTGACGCGGGTAAGGTGGCTTTGCACCTTAACGCCAACCTTTGCACCTTAACGCCAACCTTAACGCCAACCCGCGTTAAGGTGGCTAGCCACCTTAACGCGGGTTGGCGTGATCTTTGGGCGCGTCGATGGCGTTGGCATGATGATGATGATAATGACGAGTAGAGGCCCTCCCTTTATATCGGGACGTTAATTCTCAGCAACCGACTCGCCTATTTCATTCCACTTATTTGCCCTACCCTTAACTAACCTAATGGATTTGCCTCCCCCCTATCTCCCCCTCATACCCCTTGTCTTAAATTCGCATTGCTCCCTCCCCACCTTTCGTGCCCTTGCACACTTGTTTTTCCTTCCCCCGTTGTTCGAAATACTCATTCCTATGGTACCCCTTGTACGCACCCCCCCCCCTTTTTTTTACCTACTTTTTCTCCACCACCCCTCCAGCGGCCCCTTTGTCCCCTTTATGGCCCTGAAGTTGCGGCTCCCCCTCACACCAAACCCCAAAGCCTCCGCCAACGTCGTTTCCCCATCGGCCTGCGGCGGTCGTACCTCTGCGCAATCCCTGACAATATGATCTATAGTTTCCCGATCTCTGCCGCAGTACGCGTTTCACCCTGCTGCCTGCTTCGGGTCTAGGAGAACTCGTCAAAAGTGAACTCGTCGCAGCCAACTCGTAATAGGTGAATTCGTCACATAGGGCAAGTCGTCTTAGGCCATCTCGCACTAGGGAAACTCGCAACCTAGGGCAACTGGACACTCGGCCTACTCGTCACAATTTACATTTTTCGTCTATCTTGTTCAAATGAAAGAGTACAGGAGCTGTATAATTCCCATTTTATGCGTACACATTCTTAATGTTTCCTTTGTTGCCTTCGAGGAACGCGCCAGCCAGACAGCGTATGTTATCTCTTTTTCTTTGTGCAGCTAATTACGTTAGTCTTTTATGTTAGATTTAGTTTGCCCGTTCTGTTTTTTCTAATACATTTTTTTTAATTTTTGGTAATGAAGTGACGGCGCTGTATTGGGATTCACGATTTCGTTCTTTGTATTCACCTTTTAGTATTTTGATCTTTTGTTTTCATGCCTGCTGACAAACGATGATTGTCAAGCTGGGTAACTTTCGTTTTGTTAGTCTTCATATAACCTGAAATTCAAGGCTGTACATACAAGTTGACCCCCCCCCCACACACACACACTCGCACAAAAAAGTGTGACGAATATTATTTAAAAGCAAAAAAAGAAACCGGAATTGCACTGAAACCGAAAAAACAAACAAGAGGCCAACATTTTGCCCTATTTATAGATATATACACAAGCAGGCAAAAAGTTTCAATAGATAACGCAAAAAGAAAAAAATGAAAAGAAAACGCAAAAGAAAGAAAAGTCGCCCCCCCCCCTCCACATGAAAGATGAGACGAATATTTTTTGGAAGGATAAGAAAAAAAAATAAACCTGAGAAGAAACCCCTGACCCAGTAAAAAAATGGGATTTTTTTTGCAACAAGACGGGAAATAAAAAGGGGACAGAGGAACATGTGTTAAAATAGAAAAACCATTTCAATCACAGCCTGCAAACTAACAAAAGCCGAGGACCCCCCGAACTCTGAAGAGGTCAACCTGGGAGTAATTATAAGATTAGAAGCCACTAACTTGCTCACTTCCTCTCCCTATTTCCTCGACATCGGCCAAAAATGGAACCGCGAGACGACTTTTCCTAGCACGAGAAGGTCAGTGCTACCACTTTTCCTAGTACGGGATCACCTAGAACGAGATGCCCTCTTTGACCAGTTTTTGGCGACTGCGCTGGAGTTTTGGCGACATGCAGCGCCCCTAGCGGCCGACGCCTCTGGGTAGTACAAAAGCAGACGACCCTCGTCGCCCTCCACATGGAGGAAGTTTTCAAGTACAAGCCAGAGTGAAAGTTGGTTGTGGCGCTTTGTGGCGTGTTTAAATGACTGCATACTGTATGAAATAGCCCTTAAAGTAGCTGCAGAGGCTATACAAAATAATATCCGCTAAAAGAAGCCGATTCGTCGGCTTTCTTTTGAGCGAGCTGTCGCGGTGGTCGCGGCGTGGGACAGTATCGCCAGGTCGGGTGGTTTAATTGTTTGACGACAGTTACAGTTTTTTCTTCTTGCGTGCGGTCGACAAAGGAAAGTTCACGAGTAGCATAAACACGGAACGCTGCTCATCTTACATCATGAGGAAACTGCAAAAGGTTGCTTCATCAGGAGCATGCAAGCGAACGCAAGAATTGCGCAGCCGACTCAGCTGACACTGCTGCTGGCACCGCCTTTGAAACGAGTGGAAATTTTGTTTCGTATTTTCGCAAACTGAATGATTCTTGCGTAACATTTTACGCCGCACGATTTACGAACGGCAGGGTACATGTATACTAGCGAGTATACGTGGGGCAATAGCGCCAAATAAACAAATTAAGCCCTATTAAAGGACGCAAAACATGCCCCAAATCACACGCCCGCTGCCTGCAGAGATGTTTACTTCTATAACATCACGTAACACAGCCGCATACACGGCGCGGGGCCCCTAATATTTATATACGATCATCACTGACTGTGTTGGTTTTCTAGTGCAGGGGCCGTCGAATCTGAACGCCGACACGCCAGTTTTGACTTCAAATGGAGTTAGACAGCGAGACAAAAACAGAGAATTGGCGTCCTCCAGTTGAATTGCACCCCCCCCTCCCCCCCGCACTCCCATCCTCACACTTCGCCAGCTTATTGTCAAATATTATTACAAATTCGCTGAATTTTTTCTCTTTGCATTCAAAGCCCCCCTCATCCTCCTCCTCCTCCTCCCCCCCCCCCCCTCCCCCGCCCCGATTTGCCGTCCAGCCCTCCGCCGTGTCGGCTGCATGGAACTCGGCCGTTGCTGACCCTCATTCTAGGCTATTAAGTGCGAACTGAGAATGTATGCTGCAAGAGCGTAATTAAGTAAAGTGAGAGAAAACAAGGAAAGCGAGCGGCCTCTCAGTTCGCCCGGCCACCTTATTTTACCGCCACTAATTTAGGAATCGCAAAACAGATTTCACGCTTCTGACGCTCGCTGCATTTTGTCACTGAGACACGCAACAAACGGCAAGCTAACGCTGCACCATGTATTCGTAACGGTGACGCAAACGAGCACTGTTTTATGAAAGTGCACGCATAGTGCGCAGGTACGCAAAAGAGCGGCGCACCGCAGCAGGCGAGCCAGCGGTCCGCCGGACTCGGTGGCTTTTTAAAGCGCGATCATCGCCGATTGCGTCACTCTTCTTTTTTGATCGGCTGTTTTTGAGAAGTCTTCGTCACCTAGAGTATTAGTTTAAACTAGAAATTTTACTTAAAATTTCACTTCGTACGACCATCGATCGGTGAACCTGCGAGTAGCAGACGCCGTCACGGTCCCGGCACTTTCGTCGGCGCAGTAAACGTGTTTAGCGCTGCAAAGCTTTTTCCCCTAATGCCAAGTTGATCGCTGAAATAGATCGGACACGTCGGGGATGAGCTGGTGACCACGTCGCAAAATAATCGGGAGCGTCGAGCTCATTTTGCTTCTGTCAACACGGGATCCTATGGGACCCGCGCAGCTTTGTACTACCCGGAAGTACTGCCCGGAAGCCGCTTGCGCAGCGCCCCCTGGGCAGCGCAGGAGGCCTATGACCAGTTTTCCAAGGACGAGTTGGCTGCGACGAGTGGGCCGGTTCCCGCCTGTTTCACCCGAGTGTGCGCGAGTTCTCAGACATCCCGCCCGGGCTTCAAAGAGCAATGCACTGCATCGGATATTGCCATAGAAACCTTCTTTGCTGACTTCTTGTTTCTCTGCCCTAAAAAGGTACGTAATCACTTGCGGCACCACGCGCGCGCCGCAAAACACCCTTTCGCGGCAAGATTCCTCTGCCGCGAAAGGATGGGTTTTGGACCCACTACTACTACTAGGTGATTCGGCTGAAAAGGAAAGAAAGTGCACTGGGGATATTATTCAGCCCATCTGAGGGCTCACCGGCATACAACCCAGTTCGGGGGAAAGGGGCGGGGGTGAAAGATTAGAGAGGAGAAAGGGTGATAAAAGAGATGGGTAAGCTAGAAAAGGCAGAAAAGGAAAGCGTGGAGCCTCTGCGCAAAATTAGGCGAAGCAGCAACAACAATGGCCCGAACAGCAGACTGCCGTCTGCAGGCGCTTGCAGAGTCCGGCGGCCTCAAGGGACCCATTCTTGCGGCAGGGGGCTTTGCGCCAAACTCAACGAGCCAATCAGCGCCCAGGTCACGTGATCTGAGAGGTCAGTGCTCTCCTCGGGGTGCTTGGCTGGCGCGAGGAGCCGGCGAGCGCGCAGACCATTTTTCCTTGCTCCGCGTCAGAGAGGGCGAGGATCGGTTTGCACCACCACCGGCGCCGCTTTTGAGCCCGCGCGCTCCCAGTGCTCCCAGTAGTGTCGGTAGTGTGGCCTTCGAAAAGCGGCGGCATTTCTGCGCGCGCGGCGCTGCGCGTGCCCGGCGGTGCAAGTGAGGACGTACCTTCAAGGAGCCATGAAGAGAAATCACAAGTTTGGTTCATTCAAAAGATTGCCTCGTTAGAACCATACTAACACCACTTTTAACCTAAAGTTCGCTCAAATAAGCTACATAATTAAGAAAAAAGGAAATGGCCATGCGGCCCACTAGCTCATTTCCCGCAATAGAACATGATGTCATACCAGGCAGCTCTGCGATTGGCGGAGGGCGGCAAAAGCAAACGCAAGTTAGACAGAGCTTATAAGCTTGCCGAACGAGCTATTTGCGCTTTAATTTACGGCACATCCTTTTTAAAGCTTTAACAATGGTGGGACAAACAGTGGAAGCTACGAAAGCACACGTAAACATAGAAGTACCGATGCGTACTGCTGTTGGTACTGCGGGTACTATGCTTGGTTTAGTTGTACATGACTGCGGGGCTTTGGGGTTGTTTCAGACGACACTGGTCGATTGATGCAAGCGACGATGTCTTACGTGAGCGTATTTGTCGAGCGAGCACCATGTTTCACGAAACGATTGTCTCCATGAGCAAAACAAGCCAGGTACAAATACGTTCACAAACAAGCCAAAGGAAGAAAACGGTTTGCCGCGGTATGGTGGTGCCATATAGGTTTATTAACGGTAAACAACGCCCTGTGCTGTCATTGCAGATCACGAAAATGCGCTATTAGGCGGGAAAATCAAAATTTTAACTTAAATTAATTAATTTCTCAGTGAATAAAGCATCGTTTGCATTCGTACAAGCACTGGGGGCGCTATAAAACACGAACTCTTTCGAATAACACAAACTTGTGATTTGTCTTCATGGCTCCTTGATGATGATGATGATGATGATGATGATGATGATGATTAGTGGCTCTTCCTTTGAATCGGGGCGTCGGTTGTCAGCAACCGACTTAACGGTTTTATTACGTTTACTTGCCCTACTCCCAGCTAACCTAATAGATTTGCTTTTCCCTCCCACCTCCCCCTCTTCCCTGTTTTAAACTCATCTTTTCCACACCGCTTTTTTTCCCCAGGGCGCACCATATTTTTAACAACAATTTACATTTGTTTAAGCTTGCTTTGACGGAAGTGGACTGATCGCATTTGTCTTTCTTTTTGCTCCTATTTTTATTTTTCCTCGTTTCAGGCTACATAGTTATATTGTTTGTGTTCGCATCACATTTTGTGTTTCGTTCTGTGCACCACCGCTTAAGGCCATTGGCTGTTGGGGGGCACGTAGAAATAAAGATGATGATGATGATGATTATCTGGTGGTTTTGGGAGAAAAACGCACGACGCTCCCCGTTCCCGGAGCGGCGAGCGAGAAGGAACCGCCGGGGATGAAAGGCTCATTCGGCAGGGGAACAGCAGCCAGCAGCATACCCTCGGAAGGCCATGCGAGAGGCAGAAATAGCTTCGCTTCAAAACTCCCGTGAGTCGAGATTTCTGCGTACGTTAAATGCCCCCGGGTGGCCGCAATGAATCCCGTATGCTTTCCCTATGGCGCACCTCATATTCCAGATGTCGCTTCGGGGAGTTAGGCCCCGATTTTTTTGTGTGCTGTCAACCCTGCCGCCTGCCGAGCAAGATCTCCCACAAAGAGCGAAAAGCAGCGCAGAGTATGCATGCATGGAGTCGAATTTTGTATCTAGCAATCTCTCAAACAGAAAAAAGCCATAACACCCGAAAACCGAGAAAATACGGGACAAAAACTGTTGCAGATATTTTGTAGAGGTGTTGCAGAATTTGACAGAAGACAATAAAATTCTCGTTGACCTGTTGCAAGGATACCGTAAAAGATTCCATGATGGAGAACAGTGCAAAAGCTATACGAAGCACACTGAAGGGGAGGACACAACAGGCACTGACATAAGTTTATTAGAAAAAAACACAAATATGTACAGATGTCGCACCCACCCAGAGCATGCGCGAAAAGGAAGGAAAAGACCACCTTTGCGGCTAATATAACCGTTACAGATTATTACAAAGCTTTCAACCTATCCCCAGACAGGTACTCCCTTTTCCATGCAAAGCAACAGAAGGCTGACTGACGCAATCCATCGACTCTGTAAGAATGTGCGCTGCTTCGACGAGCTCTCTTGCCGTCTGATTTCTACGATTAAACAGTACTGAAGTGTCCGAACACCGTGTCGTGCAACCACACTGCTTACAATGTGCATGCTGACAAGTGGGAACTGTCAGGCACTTCCAGTGAAATATAACGTTCCCTTAATCGCACACACATACGTTTGCAAGGCAGAGAAATGGAATAGAGAACGCAAGTTCAAAAAGGTACATAGCTATGAAGATATTCACCGTGCAGCCAGATGTGGAAACGTGCTGTTTTTTTCGTTACGTGGCGGTCGACGTTTGCGCATAATCTACCAAACTCGTTGTGCGTGTAAATTAAAACCTGTACATCAGAGGGGTGCAACTTTTTTTAAAACCATGTATGTAAGGCAGTATCGCAATTTTTGTGGTCTTTTTCAGTTGAGGCGTATTAAGTTACACCACCATTTTTTAAACTGCGGACCGACTTTTGGGAGGCCAGCTGGACCGTGTCATGCGGAAAGCCAGTTTCTCTTAGTTTCTGCACCTGATCGGTGAAACTTGCTTCCGTCAGAAGGTGGCATGATCAGTCTTGGGCAGTACCTAATTACTAGCAACGTGCAGGTCTTGTAATTAGGCCCAATAAGAGGTACAAGCTCAAGGTGGTACAGGACTATGCACCCACATCCAGCCATGACGACCAAGCAGTGGAACGCTTCTATGAAGATGTGGAATCGGCAATGGCTAAAGTAAAAACACAGTATAACGTAGTTATGGGAGATTTCAATGCTAAAGTAGGCAAGCATCAGGCTGGAGGCAAGGCAGTTGGGAACTATGGTCTGGGATGTAGAAATAGCAGGGGGGACCTACTAGTTGAGTTTGCAGAACGGAATAACCTACGCATAATGAATACCTTCTTCTGTAAACGGGAGAGTCGGAAGTCTACCTGGAGGAGCCCGAATGGGTACCATAAAAATGAAACAGACTTCATATTATGCGATAACCCTGGCGTTGTGAAGGATGTGGAAGTACTCGGAAGGGTAAGGTGTAGTGACCATCGTATGGTAAGATCTCGAATTAAGCTAGATTTGAGGAGGGATCGTAACAAGCTAGTACGAAAGAAGCCGATTAATGAGCTAACAGTAAGGCATAAAGTAGAAGAATTCAGGATCGCGCTGCAGAACCGATACTCAGCTCTTACTGAGGAAGCCGAGCTTACGACACAGGAAGCCAGCGACAACCTTACACGCATTTTCACGGAGCGTGCAGTAGAGGTCGGGGGCACTATGGCTAGACAGGATACTGGCAAACTCTCCCAGGAGACGAAAGATATAATTAGGAAATGGCAAACCATGACAATCTCCACCCCAGCTGACAGAATAGAACTAACGGAGATTTCTAAGTTAAAGGGGCACTGAAGTGATATGTAAACATTGCGGGATTACTAGCGCAAATTGTAGTCAGGAGTCCCCAGGCCATGTTTCGACCACTCTAGGCGCGTTTACGCGATTTTATTTAGTAGAAAAACTAATTCGAAAACGCTGTCCTCCTCTCTTTACGCTCGCCCATTTTCTGTGGCGTTTTCGTGTGACGTCAGGAGGGGATGAGCTGGCAATTGGCTGCGCCACGGCTGCGCTACTGCACGGCTCCCCGGCCGACAGAGTCAGTCGGCCCAGCGTTTCGTCCGCCGGCCGTCGGCGGGTCGTCGCAATCAAGGAGGTTAAAAAAAATTGCTTGGTCGCAATTCGTTCGCTTAGTTATTGAAACGAAGCCAGGACACGTTTGTGAATGGAAGAATGTACCTTTCTTTACTTGGTTTGTTTGTACACTGTATCTAGCTCCAAGTCAAGGTCGCTTCACACAAGCGCTGCACATGCGACGCTTCGCTGACTGGTACGCCAGTAGGAAAATATAAGGCCTCTTGAAGGCGGGAGAAGAGTCAGCGAAGTCAATATAGGTACTAAGCAAATAAAATCAACTGATATTTTTACCGTACAGCGTAAAACCAGGGCGCGGGAAGCACTTTTTTGCGCTGGGCGAACAAGCACAGCGGTCAGCAGCACGACTACGCATCTGCGAACGCTTTTCCGTCTACGAAATGCAATTGCTAGACGTGAGCTACTGTGGAAACTCGGGCGACGCTTACTGCACGATCGCAGTACAACAAATAGTCACCTAAACGGCTTGAAATGCCAAAACTAAATAAAAGTGTAAACCGGTTGTACAATATATACCCTATATTACCACGGCATTCGCGTTCCGCTCCGTGGCCTAGCGGTCTGGGGCGCTAGGATTTCTCCGCAAATGTTTCGGGAGTAACGAGTTCGAATCCCCACGGGTACGTGCTTTTTTTTTTGTAAGTTAACTTTTTTGTTTTCCGCCGATGTTTTCTATATTGAGTTCACCTTTTTTTGGGCCGCAACGTTCATGGCTACACGAACTAGTTCACAAAACGCGCGCAGGCTGGCACTGGCGCGCTAGCGAGTTCTCGTTGGCGTGCTGTTGCCATAAGCACCGACTGCTTGCAGGCAGTGGGCACAGGCCAGAATGAACAGACCCTTGGCATGGTGCGAACACGCTTTTTTACGATACAGGCATGAGGGAGGCAAGCTCCAAATATGGGGGAAAAGCGCATGACATTTGAACGTCTGCGGGTACGCGGAGGGCGTTCATGCACTGCGTAGGTCTCGGCTAGTGAATGCTACGACTACAAGCCGTCCTGGGAGGCTTATCTTGTGCATTTTACAGCCGACAACATGGCAGAAGCGCGGTACGATGATTACTGAGATATTGAGAATGCCCATCCAACAACGCCATTGGTTATGTTTTACAGAACCGAAACCGAAACCGAAACTTGTGTGATTGCTAACCTTGGGCATCGTCCAATCACGGCGCCCCTCCTCCCAACGTCACAGCCTTAGTTGGTGCGGCCGCCGCAAACCGCGCATGGTAGTTTTTCTTCTTTCGCGCTTTGTAAAATAATTACCGATTTGTCAACCGGATAAACGATGAAAAGTGTGCTAATTTGAGCCAGTCTACGCAGTGCAAGCAAAAACGGAAGCTTGACAAATTCACTTCAGTGTCCATTTAATCAATAAGTGTAAGACAGCTGACATACGGAGGTATAATATGGAGAGGATCGAATAAGCTGTAAAGGACGGAGGTAGCCTGAAAGCAGTAAAGAGGCGTCTTGGCGTGGGGAAAAATCAGATGCATGCACTTAAAGGGACCCTGCAACACTCTTTTAGCAGTGCAAGTAAACCTGAGTGACATTTAGATTACACCCCCAGGAATACCTAAGCCAAATATTACACGTGTACGTGAAGCGGTAACCGCGCGAATCGCAGTGAAAGACGCGGAAAAACCAACCGCGCTCCTTTCTATTTTCCGCATTATGCAGCTCTGGCATGGCCTAAGGGACGTCACTCGGGCCGTGCTGTTGACGTCACAGTTAAAATGATTAAAATGGCAAAAAAAGATCTTTTCCCTTTGTGTTTCCGGTGCAATCCGCTGCCGTCGGTGGCGCTGTGCACTAAACTCATCTAAGGTCACCTTAAACTCATCTAGGCCGCAATCTCTGGCAACCTGCTTGGTGTTCAGCGTACAGCGAGTCTGCGTGAGCGTTTGCGAGCGTATGAGTCGCCCTGTTTTGAGCAAAAGGAGTTCCGTCGACGGCACGCACTGTGGCTGCGAACGTTCCCGCGGGTGTGCCGCGAGTGCGCTTGCAATGAGCAGTGAAAAAGATGGGCGCAAACGGTGTTCCGTCGTTCCGTAGCACCACCGCATGTCGTCGTCGGCCTGGTGGTATGGCTTCGGGGGACCGCCGCCGGCTCTTTTCCTGACTTTGCGGCGAGGAGTGTCCGCATACGGGTCGAAACCCATGTCTGCGCTCGCCGCTTCGAGTCGCGCTCGCAGAGCTGGGTCCATTGCACGACGAAACGCACGGTAGCGAAAGCAGGTATCCGAAAACACAACAGTCGGATAACCCACATGAAGGCAACTATGCCTGAATTGCCGCACCGCTCCTTCCGCACCGGAAACGAGCGACTCCGCGTTGCCAAGATAAAGAGAAAACCTGCCGGCCCATGACATATTGAAGGATCCCAAAGAGGACGTCACGAGGCTCCCCCCTCTCCGGGAGAGAGCGCGCAGCCTTGGCCGCGTAGTCCACGCTGAGTTGAGAGGGAACGACTATGCGCGATTTTTCATCGCGCGGATCTCCGGTGATACTGAACGGATTTTAATAATTCTTGCGGGAGGAGATTCCTGAGACAATAGACTTTATCCTAACATGCATTCCAAATAGTCGATTGTAAGTGTTGCAGGATCCCTCTAAGGACAAGCAAGGCAATGTCATCACAAATAGGGATAACATAGTCACAGTGGCCGAAGAGTTCTAAAGGGATCTGTACAGTAGCCAGGACATCCAGGATAGTGCCGAACGAGAAAGTAGTTCAGAGGAGATGGACGTCCCACCAGTAACGACCGAAGAAGTAAGGAAGGCTTTGAAAGAAATGAAAGGAGGCAAAGCACCTGGGGAGGATCAGATAACAGCAGACCTCTTGAAGGATGGAGGAGAAATTGTACTTGAAAAACTGGCAAACCTATACACGCAATGCCTAATTACCGCAAGCGTACCGGAATCTTGGAAGAACGCGAACATCATCCTAATCCATAAGAAAGGGGACATGAAGGACCTAAAAAAGTACAGGCCAATCAGCTTACTCTCAGTCGTCTACAAGGTACTTACCAAGGTAATCGCTAACAGAATTTCTGCCCCCTTAGATTTCAGTCAACCTAAAGAACAAGCCGGGTTCCGTAAAGGTTATTCAACAATAGACCATATTCACCCGATCAATCAGGTGATAGAGAAGTGCGCTGAGTATTCTGAACCCCTATGTATAGCCTTCATAGATTATGAGAAAGCATTCGACTCGGTCGAAACCCTAGCAGTTATTCAGGCATTACGGAACCAGGGAGTAGATGAGCATTATGTAAACATACTAGAGAATATCTACAATGGGTCCACAGCTACCATCATCCTTCATAAGGAGAGCAGTAAAATACCTATAAGGAAGGGCGTCAGACAACGAGACACAATCTCTCCAATGTTGTTCACAGCTTGCTTACAAGAAGTATTCAGAACGTTGGATTGGGAACAGGTGGGAGTGAGGGTTAATGGATAATGGAAAATACCTCAGTAACCTCAGATTTGCTGATGACGTTTCCTTGCTAAGTAACTCGGGGGACGAATTGCAAAGCATGCTTTCCACACTAGACGAACGGAGTAGAACCGTGGGCCTGAAAATTAATGTGCAGAATACTAAAGTAATGATCAATAACCTCGGGACAGCACAGCAGTTTGAGATAGATGGCGAGGCAGTGGAAGTGGTAAGCGAATATATATACTTAGGCCAAGTTGTGACCCCAGATCCCAACCATGAGGCAGAGATAATTAGAAGGATCACAATGGGGTGGGGTGCATATGGCAGACATTATCAGATAATGAATAGCAGCCTACCATTGTCCCTGAAGAAGAACGTGTATAACAGCTGTGTCTTACCAGTACTCACCTACGGGGCAGAAACGTGGAGGCTCACTAAGAGGGTTCAACTTAAATTGAGAACGACTCAGAGGGCAATAGAGCGGAAAATGATAGGTGTAATATTAAGGGACAGGAAGAGAGCGGAGTGGGTCAGGGAACAAACGTGGGTTAAGGACATACTGGTGGAAATTAAGAAGAAGAAATGGACGTGGGCAGGGCATGTAATGCGAATGCAAGATAACCGCTGGTCATTACGCGTAACAGAGTGGATCCCTAAAGAAGGCAAGCGTAGCAGGGGGCGGCAAAAAGTTAGATGGTCGGATGAGATCAAGAAGTTTGCAGGGACAAATTGGTCACAGTTGGCACAGGACCGGGATAACTGGAGAATAATGGGAGATGCCTTTGCCCTGCAGTGGGCGTAGATAGGCTGGTGATGATGATGATGATGTTACCGGTATCTAGTCACTATTTTCAGTAACTTTTTATTTAAGTAGAGGTCTACTTTTAGGTTTCTTTTGTTAAGGTTTCTTAAGGTTTCTAGAAGTTTCTTTTAAGTAAGACGTACTTTGAACTGGAACACTGTTACTTTTTTTCACAGTAACTGAAACCGGAAATACCGTTACAGCTAATTTCTTCACTTATAAAAATTATTCAACTGCACCACTCGCAAAGGTTGACGTTCTTAAAGCCAAACCTGCCCGAGCGGCCGTACTGGGCGACATCCACGAACAGAGCTTTGGCCGATCCTGTATTTGCGAGCCGTAAGATGGTTCGGGCCCTGGCTCGCCTTCTCCCCTCGTTATATTTGGGATGTACATTCCTCGGTAACGGGTCTACCTGGAACGTTTCCCTCACCGTTCCGGGGACCTGTGCAGTGTGATCCACAAAATCTTCGTTCACGTAGCCGATGTCTCGAAGGATCTTCCTTGCCGGCCTTGGTGGAAAGCAGCCTCCGTTCTTGCGCGGTTCTTTGCGCTTCTGCGATTTCGACCAGTGAATTGTGGATGCCCAGTTGTTCCAACTTTTCCGTGCTTGCGGATAAGGGGATACCGAGCACCCTCTTTATGCTCTTCCTCATGAGCGTGTCGACTTTACTCTCTTCCGCGCGGGACCAGTCGAGGGCACCCGCCACGTAGTTAATGTGGCTCATTAGGAAGGCGTTGTACAGTCGCAGGAGGTTGCGCTCGGAGAGGCCACCCCTGCGGTTGGAGACGCGCACCATGAGTCGGATCGTCGCTTTCGTTTTACCGGTAAGGTTCTCGATGGTCTTGGTGTTGTTCCCTCGACTTTGAATGAGCCTACTGAGTATCCTGATGACATCAACCTTCGCTATGACGAAGCCGTCTCTTGTGCGCAGCTCGATGGCCGCTTGATTGGGGTGCGGTTGCCCCGCTCCGCCCTTACGGTTGGACCGGCATAACAGGAGTTCCGACTTGCCCGGCGACAGTTTTATTCCCGTGTCCTGAAGGTACTCTTCTGTGATGTCTAGCGCCGTTTGCAGGGCTTCTTCCGTCTGAGCGTCCGAACCACCACGGCTCCAGACCGTGATGTCGTCTGCATACAGAGCGTGATTGATTCCGGGGATACGTCCCAGCTCGAGGGACAGGTCCCGCATAACGAGATTGAAGAGCAGCGGAGACAGTACTGCTCCCTGCGGGGTAGGAGCAGTACTGTCAGTAAGGGAAGGAGGGAACCGGCCGATCACAAGAAGTTGTTTCGCAACCCCTCCTCACCCCTCTCGATTCTTCGTATTGTGGTCTCCCCGTCCCGCGAGTGCTGTCGCGCCGCGACATGCCTTCAGTGGTGACGATGCTTCCCCGAACTTCTTCCGAAGGGCCGGGCTAAAGGGAAGGCGTGCGTTTTCTTTCTTTCTAGATTTATTTTTTTAACACATCTCGGTAATGCAACGAGTTCACTGGCGCCGTTTCTTTTTTTTTTTTGCAGCAACTGGTTCGCTGTTTTTAAAATCTTATTTTAACTATTTAGGCTTGATTGGACACATGTTTCACGTTAAAATAAACAAATTGCGTGCAAAAAAAAAATAAAACAACAGCACGCAGATTGAAACAATGGGGCTCTCAAAGACACCCAGAAATACGTGTCCGAATGTGCACTACAATTATTACACCACGTCTTCAAAAAGGATGTCTTGCTTATCCTTTATGCGTCAGCTTTCCGACGGGCTACCCTTATTGCCTCATTCTTTTATCAAAGATTGTACACAGTACAATATATGGAATTGAAATTTTTCCTCAAAGAATTAAAGGAATTTGCGAAGTTCTTTATGTATTCATTTCTTTGGTTATACGCTTAGATATTGCAACATTACAGTAATTTGTGCTAAGTTGCGTTGTTAATTGCAAATATGTAGCGAAGGTTTTTTCAATCACGGCCGGAATGCTAATGGCAGTAATGCAACAAACGTTCATTACAACAGACGCTTGCGATGCAATTGAACGAGATGACCGTCACTCGCACGCACCATTGTTTTCGTGCAGCGCACGCTAAAAAAGTGGGAATTCGCGGCACCGCACAGGCCGAAAACACCAAGTTTCGGAGCATCTGCGTCGATCGCGGCACTGAAATACAACCAGTCCACCCATTAAGCGGCGCGCGGCATTCCCGTGTCCAGCCAAGCAGCGGTACCACACTAACTATCCTGTTCGTTTGCCCTGTCTGAAGCTCTGTCCTCAAAGGCAATGGCCCCGTGTCATTCGATGCTCTCCAGCAACCACCCCGCGTTGCTGTCGTTCAGCGCGGTGTTTTCCAATGTTTTCTGTTGTCTCCAGCATATTACATCGCTCTCTCGATGGAAAATGCGGTCCCCGCGGTGATGTTGTCCAGCTCTGCGTTTTCCAGTGTATTCCGTTCTTTCCGGCGTATTCCATCGCTCTCCTAATGCTGGAAAACGCGGGGTTTGCCGACAGGGTAAGCAAGAGATTTTGTAGCAATACTGAACGGTCTGTCGTGTGACACTTTTGCAATGAATCTAAAATTCTCTTTCACACTGTAAAAATCTGCAGGGACTACAAAATGTTCGGTTGCATGGCAGATAATATTAGTAATTACGGAATCCAGTCGTTGTGGCTGTAGGAGAGTCTGTGGTGCAACAGATATTTGTGTAGTGCCTACAGGGTGTTTTACAACAGAAGTTTCTGTAGTACAACAGAAATGTCTCATGCGACAGACATTTTGTAGTTCTACTACAAAGGTTTTTGTAGTGGGGCTACACAATGTCTGTCGCATTATAGATATGTGTGCTGTACTACATAAATTTCTGTCGTACGACAGACATTCTGTCGTCCTACTACAGAGATTCGTGTCTCACAACAGACGATCCTGCATTCCCAACAGAATATCCTGTTGTGCGACAGAAATGCCTGTCGTACGACAGATTTTCTGTAGTTGTACTACAGAAATTCCTGTCGCACGACTGACCATCCTGTAGTCCCAACAGAAATCCCTGTCGTGCGACAGAAATGCCTGTAGTTCGACAAATTTTCTGTAGTGTACTACAGAAATGTCTGTCGCACGACAGACCATCCTGTAGTCCCAACAGAAATCCCTGTCGTGCGACAGAAATCCCTGTCGTGCGACAGAAATTTCTGTTGTGCGACAGAAATTCCTGTTGTGTTTTTCGACTGGGCACTACTTCATTACCGCTTGTTCTGAGCAGTAGAGTTTTGAGCCAAAGAAACTGCTGTTCCTAGAATCACGGCCCCAATCAAGAAATTTTCAGCCACAGAAATGTCGAAGTCCGCTGTTCCACGAGGTTTCGATACACGGCCTGGTAAGGCCTGGCCCTAGTGAGGCCAAGTTCCTAGTGATGCCTGACCCGTCGCTGTTCGTATTAACCACTATCTGAGGACGATTGGCCATCGCATAACCATCTTATTCCAATCAAGCAACTCGTCACGCATTCCCTACCCGGAATGACTGTTAGCGCTTCTATATTCCCCCGTGCCCAATACTCGCAGGTTGTCCTCCGAGGTAAAACAGAGGTAGCTGAACCTGTACAGCCGCTGATTCAACACAGAATATTTGGATACCCTGAACATTCGGCAAAAATTGATTAGTTGATTGCATCAAGTATGTAATCCCTAATTCTATTATAAATCGAGTAAAAGAACTCTTCGATTCGTATTCAAACTTTCGAGAATGGTTAAGAACCATATCGGTGGCGCAAAAACAGCCTGCCGAAACAGAGTCAGAAAGGAGCCTGTTGATACTTCAAACCTGACAGGAATTAGTTCGTAGCAGTTACACCATTATGCTGCCTGAGTTGCGCGGCAAGGCGGGAGTCTGCAGCCTGTCACACCAACCCACCTGTTCTCTTTGAGACATAGTCATAAGTGCTGATATGGCTCTCAGAATAAAAAGCTTCACTGAAATTTTCGCACTCAAAAATTAGGGGAGTGTTTACTTATTTCAGCGTAATCATGCCACCGATGTCACTTAGAGCGGGCCCCGCAAAAGTGGGCGCTTGCCCTACGGCAAAAATGGCGCCGAGACTGGGCAGTGGGTACTGTAGAAAAAGAAGTATAGAAATGAAGAAGAAAGAGCAAGTAGCAGAATCTCGGAACAGTAGCTTCTATGGCCACATTTGTTTCTCCCATGAAAACCTGGAGTGACAGAACAACCATCAGCATTTTAAGAACCGCAAACCCAAAAAACCGTAAAAAGTGGAACAGGTGGGACTACTTTTCCGGTCTTCATTGCATGTCAAAACTTCAACGTGCACGTCTGAGCACGTAGATGTGCAACGTGAGTGTCCTGTGGGATATACGATAGACTACCGTTAAGACGAACTCGGTTAAGCCAAATTCTGGGATATGCCGAACGACATGTGTACGTTTGTTTGGTTTTCCACAGACCCAGTGCAAACCGCCTCACACGCACTCTTCTGTTAAGACGAACTTTCGCAGTGACCGGAACTGCTAACGCATGGCGGTGAATTGACGTGAGCGAAGGAAATGCACAAAAAAATTGAGGCTGCTTCGCACTAGGGGCGCGAAGACTGAGCAAACATCGAAGCTGGCGGCCCCACCTAACTTCTTGGTTCGGCATAACGTTGATTAATCTTGTAGCCCCAGAACGTTTCTCGCTGATGTTTCGCTGTCGCTTTGCTGGAGCGATAATGCGGATTGGACTGAAGTCGTCGCTTCCGTTCCCGAGTAGCGGCTACCGCCCCGCGCTTCCTCTTCGGGGGTGACGCTCTTCTGTTGCCCCATCTCTCTCTTCGTCGGGGACGCTCTCTTCGACCAACAAAAAGTAAGGGTTGTGATGTCACAGCCAAAAGTCACGTGACAAAGACCTTTTCGTCACTTCCTTGATAGTTCACCCGAAGGCATTGTGTGTTTCCGCAACAGTTTGTGCAACGGTCGCTTCGGCCTTTTTTATTATTATTGCGTCATTTTACCACAGGGAATTTGCTCGGCGCCCGAGTTGGTTTCTGTCGACGTAGATGATACCCGCGTTATACGTTGTCGCGGCCGGTTACTTAAATCAAGTAAGAATATCTTCGAACTGTTGCTCGGCGTCGCGTTGTCTGCTTCTCTGAGGCAGCTCACAAATGAAGCCGGCACGCTGGCCCTCGCCGGCGAAACGGCGACAACACGACGACACCGAATTTCCTCCTAAAGAATCGAGGACGACGTGTGCCGCCACTGGTTGTGCGACCCCTATCCTACAAGTATACAAATCACGTTGCCATGAGAAACAACATACATCAACGCGCCACAGAGACCGCCAAGCGAAGATATGCCTACCAGTGATGTAGCGAATTCAATGACGTGGAAACTATTGTGGGCATCGAGGCATCCAGCTGGACGTACCACATTCGGCTTGGGATTGCGGTGGTGCAGTACATGGTAAATATCCGAATGAGATGTGGTTGAGTTCACTGTGTTTCAGCTTATCTACTGATTCGACGGTTCTATCACCTTTCATGTGAGGAGGAGGCGGAGAAATAATCTTTTATTACCAGTGCTGATGTTGAAGCCAGTTTACAAGCGGATTTTCAGCACAAATAAATGAAAATCTGTGGGGACCGTGCAGAGGGCATTCGCCGCTGCCCGGTTGAAAGCTGTTCCTCTCCATGTCCACCTCGCTAGCGGGCACGGGCAGCGATTGTTGGAGGCAATGCGCGTTTGCGCCAGTCAGTTATCATCGGTTTGGCGTCTGTTTGCCGCCCGAGGTTCTTTCTCTCAAAGTAGCTACCACCCGTGTAATGCGTCGTCGTAGGCAGCTATTTGCACGGTTACTCAAGAAAGTATAGCGTCAAGCTGCTAACGCTTGGCTTTGCGTTGTGTGCGACCCGGAGCTAGCTTACGGGTAAAGCCGGCGTGCTGAGTCCTTGCCGTCGAGCACTGCGGGCGAGAGCACTGCTTTCAACAACGCCGCAGAAACGGAGACACGACGGAAGCGATCCATCTCCTGAAGAACCGATTCAGCAACAGAGGACGGAGTTTTCCCCGACTAGTTCTTCCCTGGCTAATTTACAAGCCCCATTGCAATCAGCTACTAACATGCATCAACGCGCCAGATTGCACCACACAAACAAATGCCATGCTGCGATGTAGCGAATACAGGGAGGTGGAAATCATTGTGTGAATTGGGGTCCAAACTGGACGTACCACATTCGACTTGTGATTGCGGTGACGGTGTAGTACATAGTAAATGCGCAAATGAGACGTGGTCGAGTTCGCTGTATTTCGGTATATCTACCTATTCCACGATGACAGAGTTAGAGAGTGCGTTTTATGGTAAAGGCGAAGTTAGCCAAGTCATTGCACTTAGCTTGCTATCGCCCTTGATGTCTGCGCTCTTGGTGGCTGAGTGTGGTGTTCGCACGGGCAGCGATTGTTGCAGGCAGCTGCATGATGCGGGCTTCAAAATTCAAGTGCCTCACTTTTACATTGCCCAACAGTTCAAAACTGCGAACGTTAAAACATCAATTAGCGGGAAGCTTAAGGTACGTAAGGTTTGATAAATCTGCACTTCACAGGCTGTTCAGCTGGAGCAAGTGGTGAGGCAGTCTTATAGGCACCTCCTGCAGCCGTAACTGCCATACCTGGGCTAATGACACCTAGTGATGGTACAGGACGACGATATTAACAGATAAGCCATCTACAGTTTAGCGGTACTTTGTTGTCCCTCGATTTTCTTAGCGCAGGACCACACCCAGCGCAGCATCATCACACACTTCAAAAATAACAGCAAACAAGCGAAGTTCATCCAGTTGCGAGTGGTCGTAGCGCTGCATTCTTTTTTATGACGAGCCTCCCCTGACCAAAACACCTTTTGCCATGGTGTTATACACTCACGGCAACTATTTCTCAAGACCACTTTGTGCTGCCCATAGAAGGAGTCATTCCACAGGGAGAAGGAAGAGTAACCTGTATTTATGCCATTGTCACTCCAATTGCATTGGGAACACTCAGTTGAGCGTCGTGCTGTCAAAGCTGTAAACGCGCTTCAATGAGGATCACACGTAATCGCTTGCTGAATCAGCACAGGGAAGCACTGGTGCAGGAAGGTGCTTTGAGTGTGCCAGCATATTCATGGTCACCGTTTGATATTTCTATCCGGTGGTTGCAAGGGCACAGACTAAACGTTGCTAATAACTTTGCCGACCACATGTTTCCCTCGCCATACCTGAATCCTCGCCAATTCACTGCCTTCGGGTCCTGCCGCTTTCTTTAGCTCAGAAATCTCCGCCTTCTAATTTACTGATGCAACTGTTCCCTTCCTTGCACTGTTTCCGGGAGGAGAACGTTTCTTCCAAGTACTCCTAGATGGAGTGGCCCTCGCACTTTTTCAATGTGACCTCATCTGTTGCCGGGTCCAGTGAAATCCACAGGCATAATTCACCAAGTAGGGAATCTTAATAATGTCTCTTTTTACATCGATAGCAAGTATAAACTGTGAAGAGTGGACTCTGATGGTTTGTTTTGGGGCAACATGTTTCTTGACATGACCTCAACGAGCCTGAATAAGGCATTTCAGGCACCAAAAACCCAATATAAGGCACGAACCTAAAAATAGGCCCTGACAGGCACGATCAACAGTTCATTAAAATTTTTCAATTCTTGTAGTTTGTGTTTATATGTTAAATATACTTTTCAGGGACTCTAGAAAAAAATAGGCTTTTTGCCTCTCGTTACATATTGTACATCAGGGCATGAGCTGCGTCACAAATATTATCATGTGCTCTTGCGTAACTAGGTTTTGTGCGCTAGAATTTGCTTTTTTTCCTGATGTGCACACGGTTTCTGTATATACCCGAGTGTACTTGACGAGTAATGCTTATTAGTATCACTTGTTACTGTCGTCCCTCTTTGTTGCCAAACGTTCGCCTGTATATATGCGAGTGTACTTTACCAAAAATATCTTAGTGGAAGTAACACTTTTTTATGTCCTTCTTTGTGTCTCATCCAAATTTTGCGCTTTACACGTGTGAAGTCCTCCAAAAATCCACGTAGAAATCCAGTACAGCAGCCACTATCTTGATATAATTAACTACGCCATAAGCTACAAGTGAGACTGACATTAGCCATGCAGAGTTAAAATCTACGGAGAGAAAGCGAGTAGTATAATTCACAAAAGGAGTTAAAAAAGATACGAGGCTGTTTCGGCACAACTTTCTGTTGCAATAAAATTTCCTGAAACAAAAAAAAAAAGATGATAGTGTTGGGTGCAAGAGGGCCTCAGAACCCGTTGGCTTCAATGTTTGTTTCAGTGAGGTTTTACTATAGTTGGTTTCATTTCTGCGCAGATAACACAAGCTCAGAGAGTTAGGTAACAGCACTGTATCGATTTAAAAACTATATTATGCATGGTGGTGTCTCAGTTGTGGTGCAAAAGCTTAATTAGACCAGAAACGGAAACTGCATGCAGTGCCCTTAAATCGAGTAAATATTCAATGGCCATAGCTTCAGTGGCTTTTGCTTCACCTGATGGGAATGCATTGCCCCGTTATAGGTGTTTAAGGTAGTACAAAAACAATTCAGCTATTAGCAACCCATCACGTGAAAAGAAAGTACTGGTGATCCCTCTAACATGATGTGCCTGCACCTCCTGACGTGTTTTGAGGTGTTTGCAGCACATTGTGGCAAATTTTAATGTTTGTCTGCAGTGGAAGTTTCGAAAGTTGCAAATTTTGGTTGTTCATTGAATGTTATGTGATGCTTTTCAGTGGTCTATGTCTGCAACCTACTTTTGGCTTTATTCGAAAGGTCAGACAGTGCACATCCCTATTACACTATTGTTGTATAAAGAACAATGCTGCCACCACACAGGAGCAGTGTTGTACACGTTCTTCCAAAATAGGAACGAAAGCTCGTTCCTCGTTCCTTGCCAATTTTGAAACGAGTTCCCGTTACAAGTTTCTTTATTGCGAAAGGAACGCGTTCCAGTCCCATTTCGAAAATTGGAACGTGTCGTTACATTAACGTTACAATTAGATTTTTAAATTGAAATATAGTTTCGGATAATCCTGGGTTGAAATTAAGTGAGACATTTAAAACTGACATCGAATTACGTATATTATAAGAATATTAACACCACCGGCAGCAGATTATCTGGAGATAAAGATCATCAAAAGAAACGCTCCTAGGCCAATTTTTTCAGGGAGCACCGTTCAAACTCCGGACGGCTCGAGTATATTTCGGTGCAGGATATTTCGGTGCGGAAATTTCGGTGTCCAAATTTCGGTGACCAACTTATCCGGTGCTTGCCTGTTTGCGACAGATGTTATATTTTTATTTCCGCTTAACGTGGGTTATGGACAACAATCTGGAACAGTGAATTTATTTTTTTTATTGATGCCATGTGGTCTTCGCCAGGTATTTTTAGAAATTCTACATTTATATATTTTTGTTTAATACCTCTTCCTGGGGACACCTGTTACGCAGCCGATTGAATTCTTTAGCACACGTTTTTTTTTCATTTATTAGAGGTTGTTAATTTATATTCGCTCTTTTTTAGCTAAGACAATTACCCGTGTTTACGATGGCCTACCGCCTCTTTTGTATTTTTTTTAATCACACCCTCAAATTACATAAATTACATGCACACTCTCAATATCCACAAAGTAACAAACATTAGCTAGCCCATTAGAATGAAGAAAACCTTATGAAGAGTATTGCGTAGGCTGGGCTGCCTTGCTAAAATGAATTCGCGAGCACTGGTCTAGGAT
The DNA here is from genome assembly GCF_048455015.1 of Haemaphysalis longicornis. NCBI lineage: Eukaryota > Metazoa > Arthropoda > Arachnida > Ixodida > Ixodidae > Haemaphysalis > Haemaphysalis longicornis. Next base: position 20,849,383 of record NW_027526203.1, read on the forward strand.
ATTGTCGGGGAAGAAAAACGGGCCTTTTGGAAAACAGCCGCAGGCTCTAATGTCCTAAATGCTGATTAAGCGCGTACCGGTTGTGCATACAAAATCCAGCCATTGTGTTCGGGACAACCAACCTTCGTTTAATGTTTACAAGCCTACATTTACCACATTTTAATTCTTTGTTCTAGCGCCCCCCACCCCCTCCCACCTCCCGCCTGTACGCTCGAATCTCGACCAGATTTCTTATTCAGCCATATTATTTTCGGTTTCCCCTGAAAATCCTACTGGCGTGGTGGAGTTCACGGTCTCCGAAGCGTCACCGCAGTGATTTTTTTTTTTAATTTAGAACATACTGCTAGCCTCTTAGTGGAGGCTTTTGCAGGAATTGGGTGATACATTGAGAACAATTACATAGCATACTTCGCGGTTAAAATAGAGAAAAAGCTTTACATTCACCATGGGAGCACGAAACCTCTATAATGTGACACAAAAAACCACCCAAAAAGCCGCTGAGAACACAATGGCCACTATCGTTTGCTGGCTACGCCCTTCCGCGCGTCGCGGTCATATCGACGGCGCCCCCACTCCACGAATCGCTCTTTCTGCGCCTTCAGTCGCCCCCTTGTGAATTAACTCATCAAGTCGCGCATATCATGGATACCGCAGGTATACATCGCTTCCTCCCATTATAAGGAGCAAAAAAAAAAAAATGAATAGTCTAGTGTGACGAGAGCGGCAACAGTCACCTTCAAGTTTTTGAAGTCGAGTCGACGCAATGGTGAAACACAAGTGACACCCCTCTCTCTCTCTACTTAGGGGGATGATTGCCGGCGGGGCTCAGCTTTCCCCTCGCCTAAGTACCGCTACCGTAAGTGCGATCGTTGGTTTGTTAGTTTTAAGTAGAACTGACTCCGAATGCAACCAACGCGAGATTGATTGAGAGAATAATTAAAACGAAATGCACACGCGCCTAATCGACCTCGTTTTTCTGTTGTTTTTTCACCGAAGTTTTGCTGTGGGGGGTGGAGAGGAATATACTAAAAGCAGCAGCGTCTTGCACCGTTGGGTGAAGTGAAAGGAAAGCGCTTTGGTAACACTTAAAGTATTAGGGTTGTTCACATGAATGTTAAAATAACAGAAAAATGGTTGAACGGATCCAAATTAACAACGTTAATTTTTACCATCTGCTACAGAAATTGGGTTTCACGTGGCAATGCTCCGCCAGGGTTTAGCGTTCGTTTCCACGAACGACGGCGCAAGCACAAGTCTCGAACGTAAAATCGTATGAAGTCACGAAATTACAATATTAAAGCTAAAAGGTTCAAAGAATGCCTGGGACATCCCCTCACTCAAAATGTCTGGGCCAAGACGTCGTGCACCAAAATGTCCGTGCACAGAAATGTCCACACTGAAACGTGCTGGACCGAAATGTCCGACACCGAAATGTCCGGATCCCGTTTAGCAGTCCGGACCGGTCTGCTCCTGAGCGCGCGGAAGGGCGAGTAGGAAAAGGTGCGGAGGCACGGACATGGCGAAGGCAGGCCCGCGGAACTAATCCCCCTACCGCGACGAATGCCCAAGTGCCCAGCCGGGTCCCGGTCAACCCAGTAACAACGCATACGAGAGAACGGGCGGACTGCTAAAACTCTCTATTCTTTCCCCGCCAGGGAACAATTCTATCGGCCAGACGCGCATTCTGGCCTCCCCAGACAAACGATGAAGGGTGAAAAGCATTCTCGCGGCTACGCTATTCACCCGTTGAACGCCGCGCAAGCAACCAGCATGAAAGCAAAAACAAGCTGCGGCCTGCTGCGTGGTTATTCTTCTGCGTTTGACCTTCGAGGAAGCACGTACGGCTGAAGGGCGGGCAAATTGACCATCTTATAGGAAGAGAAACGCAGTAGTGCTTTGTGGATTTTTGTACTCGAGCCTTGGCATCAAAAACAGCCAAATCCTAGCGATGTAACGGCAAGAACGCCGTTCCTGCCGTTCCTTCAAAAACGTAACGAGTTACCGTTACAGTTCCACCGACCCTTAATGGAACGGTGGCGTTCCTCCGTTCCTCCAAAAAGGAACTAGTTCCAGGAACGCCGTTCCTTGTAACGCCGTTCCGTACGACACTGCACAGGAGTTAGGATACGCAAGGGTAAATTTCACAAACGGGCAGCCAGAATGCAAAGTAAGCCAAGTAAACAACGGGAAGGCATCCACTTACCTAAACACTTAGCCATCGGTTCCCTTCTTGTGCAAGACGGCTGGAGCCTGACGTAATACACTTTGTCACTTGGCCTTACCTCAACTGTGGCATCAAAATAGCTTTTCCGAGTGGCTGCTGACTCCTTCCTTTCTTTCTGCCATGCTATAGGCGCCCGGAACAAAATGAAATGTTTGCTACCACCAAACATGAGCGGTTTTAAGCTGGAACAACTGAAAGACCGCACCCCTCTTAGTTTTATTTTTTATATCAGTTTCTGCACAAACTTTGGGTGCGAGACTGTAAAATTCTGCTTTTGAAGCTCTTTTATTGGAATAGTTTTCAAAAGGAACAAATATTTTCAGATTAAAGTGTTCTCCTAAGGTACCTTTCCCTTCAAAACGTGTTTTTGTTTGAGTTGGTTTCGGATATACACAATATAATTAAAAAACATCAGCGCTACAAGCACAACGTAGGACAAGAACGCACGACAAATACGCCTCCTTGTTTTTCTCGTTTTAAATGCAGAGCATTTCTTTAACTTACGATGTCACCCGTTCTTGGCGTCCGTAGTTGTCCGCATCGCTCGCCTCGACATGCCCGGCTCAGACGTTTCGCTATCGGCGCGATCAACATTCGATAGTGCGCCCAGGCACGTTTCAAGGACACTCTCTCCCCTCTCTCGGACTCAACGTGCGCCGAGGCTGCCAATTTTACTGCTGACGAGCGCTCTCTCGTCAGCAGTTGCCACAAGTGCAACAACATTAACGTAACGCAAACTACTTAACGTCGTGCGCCCCCGAAAGTGCTCTGCATTTGATCGTGCCCCTCGCGAGGTGGATGTTTCACTGCGTCGCCATGCGAACAGTTTGCCACGCTTTAGTTTCAGTTCCGTATCTCCCCGCCGCGGCCGTGGAGAGAAGGCGGCCGGCCGCGACTCTCGCCACCGCGGCGCTGCGGTTGCGAGTTGCGCTAGGAAAGCGAGCGTCGTCTGCTAGCGGCGAGCGGAACGCGTTCTGCTCGGCATCTCCGGTCTTCGCCACTTCTGGCTGCGCACTTCAAAAGAAATAACCTTTTTCTTGTAGCGCTCATGTTTCCTCAGCAGCTTCCTCCTGTTCTTCAGCCGCACATCACCGGTGCATTGAGGCAAAGCCTGTAGGGAGAGCGGGCTTGTTAGCGGCGAGCGATCGCAAGTGCAGAACGTGCAATTGATTTGGCGCTCAACTATTCTGTCGTTACGAAGAAATATTGTAACAAACTGTACGCCACCAGCCAAATCTTCGGCGTCGATGAAGAACTCAGCACTCGCGCGTGTGATAGTGTTGGCCAATGGCACCATTGTAGTTGTGTAGATTTTCGTTGAGAAGCTTTATATATCCAAGACCACATATTGCACAAGTGCTGGGCCTGGGCATGAATACGGAAGAGCCTGAATGTCCAACGAGAAGAAAGATTCACTGAGTCTGAAGGTCCAATCGATCCTGAATGTCCAACGAGACGAAAGATCCACTGAGTCTGAAGGTCCAATCGAGCCTGAATGTCCAACGAGACGAAAGATCCAACGAGACGGAATATTCACTGTTGGACCTTTCGTCTCGTTGAATCTTTCGTCTCGTTGGACCTTTGGACGCTGAATCCTACAGAATGGCGTACTTGCGCAACAAACAAAAAAGACTACCGCAGCGCATAGCCTCCAGAGACTAGGCTCCGTGCCTTCGTGAGAAAAGTAAAAAAAGACCCAGGACCCATGCCAACTATAAAGGAAGTGACGAAAAGTTCGTTGTCACGTGACATTTGGCAGTGACGTCACGATCCTTACCTATTGTTGGACGAAAAGAGCGTCCCTCTTTGTCGGAGACCCGGCTGTTCGTCGCCGCGGCGGTGAAGCGGAACTGCTTTTATACCCCTGTAGCGACGTCACGGCTTAACTCCGCATCTGCAGTGTGCATGCGCGGACTCCGCATGACACGGCGAAAAAAAGCTACCGTGGAGTAATATAGTGGAGTACGCTGCCAACGCGCATGATGACGTCATCCAGGCCGGTAGCCAGAAAGTTTTTTCGGGGGGTGGAGGGGGGGGGGCACGTTTTTGAAGGCCAAACTATTCGCGGTAGGCACTTCATTGGCGAAGTCATATTTACGCCAGGTTTGTATAATATTATTTTATTAACGGGATATATTTTGTACGAGCGATTGTTTTCAGCATATTTGATCAAAGTAAAAAACAGCCATAAAGTAAACAGAGCTAACAAGAAAAAGCTTAAAGGGGCACTGACACAAAATTTTGAAGGAGAGGTAACTTCGGAGATAGATTGGTGGGAACACATATACATCATCTGCAAAATATCAGAGGCGAATACAGCCTAGAACATATGTAAAATCAATTTTAAAGTTTGCGAAACGCAACCGAGCAGCCAGCAGAGGACCACGCGCAATCGACATCCCCAGGATATTGTGTAAATAAACAACATCCAAACACGTCACGAGTTTGTGTTTGCCGCTTCCGCACTGCCAGCGTTTTTCGCCGGCTCGCCCGGCTCGCCGCTCCAATCGGAGGGCCGGAGGGCGGAGCTTCTGCTCTCGAGAACGAACGACCCGATCGTTGGCGGCGGAGGCGCCGTGATTTCGTCAGCTAATCGGGCAGCTGGCCACGACCAAAGTTCTACAGCGATTCCAGGCACTGTTTCTATTACTGTTTATTACCATTGGATGCGAAAACGCGCCGGAGGCACGAAAAGCCCACTGAGCTAGCCGCACGGTCACTGTGCAGGCGGCGGCCACGGCCGCGAAGTGGCCCAGGCCGGCGCAGGTAGCTCGAGTGTTTGCTTGTTACCGCTGCACGAAATTGTCCCCAAGTCCCGACCATGGTGGCTTACATGAGAAACGAGTTAATGATGCGATGGCGGGTTGCATTAAAAATTGTCATCTGCACCGCTTACGAGAGCGGCACTCAAATATCCGCCGCAGTGCTAAGCCGAACACATCTGTGGGCGGACCTGTAGGCAGACCGGCCGGCTGCCCCCAGCGCGCGTCTTGCCGCCCACCGTCTCGAGCGTCGCGCGTCGTTCTTTAGCCGCGGTAGCATTTGCACTCGCAGCGCCTGCGTCACATCCAGGGTCGCTTTTTAATTAAGCGCCTCACGAGATCAGTACGTGGGGGCATTCGCCGAAACTGCCGTCGATGTGGATTCGACAGTGCTACGGCGGCTCTGCTCTGTGATATCCCTCCGAT
>NW_027526203.1:20854894-21083641 GCF_048455015.1 Haemaphysalis longicornis
AGCGCCCGTTTTTGTCAGCTTTCTCGTCCTGTCCCTTGCGCTGTTTCTAATCATGGATCCTTACCGACTCGCCCACCTTCGCACTCTTGTTCAATATGTTTCGACCGGCTTGGGCTCGTCCAGCGCCCGTCCTTGTGAGCTTTCTCGTCCTGTCCCTTGCGCTGTTTCTAACCATGGATCCTTACCGACTCGCCCAGCCTCACACTCTTGTACAAAAACTGGTTTCATTGCGGCGCACCCAAGAGCTTACCTTGGTGCCTAGCGTGGGACTGTACGTTCTACTCTCATCGCACCGCACGAGTTTTGGCGAGATACTGAGGCCACCCGATATAAAGCGAATGATCTGCAGTTCTCAGCATTTTGCTTCTCATTGATTGTCTGAAGTTTTGTATTGTGCTCTGAAGCTAAATATTTCATAGAGCCGGGTTGCGGCGACGGGATAGGAACCTATCTTAGTTACTTTAGATGTTCTTTAAACAAAATTACGAGCATAGAGCCGTTCTAGTTTTTCATCTCCCCAAAAAACTGCTTTATTTGTTGCATGTGGATTTTAGAGAGACCCTAGTTTGATTCTTGCACGTTTGCTTGGAAAAAGCCCTAAATTAAGAGAACTCTCCAACTGCAATGCTTACCTTAAAGATATAACTCCGAAAACAATGATATTTAAAGGTATCTTGACCTTCTGGTTAGTTCAGAAGTCTCCCATCCCGGAGCCAATCATTGACGGTCACCTATGTCAGCGCACTCATGGACGATCAGCGCAAAATATTTTCAGACCGCCCTTGTCAAGTACTCTGAAAACCCAAGACGCACATAAATATTGCCATGAAATGGGATTTAAACCGGAGGTTCGGCGCAGTTGTGGCTGGGAAGTTACAAATTATAACAGGATTCCAGCGTCGTCCGAGTAATTTCCACGGAGACCTCCAGTCTTTGAGATAAAAAATTCATGCATCTTGACGAAGTGAACCATGACGAGTGGGCGAAGCACTCGGGATCGTCCTTACCGTAAATCACCCGTGGCATTGCCCACTCGCGCATGTAAATGAGTGACAATGCGGGCGTACAGTACACACTAAACTTTTTAACACCCTTAAAGGTGCTAAAAGGGTGCGCTCAACATTTTGCACCCTGTTTGCACCTTTTAAGGACTAAAACATTGCTCCGGCACCCAATCATGAGGGTGCCACATATTAAGGGGTGTAAATCTTAAAATTTTTACACCCTTTAAGGTGCAAGGAGGGTGTACTGAACATTTTGCACCCTTTTTGCACCTTTCAAGCACCCAAATATTGCTCGGGCACCCCACCTCGAGGGTGCCGAAATTCAGGGGTGTAATCAACAGTTTCATAGGGTGCTACGACCGTTACAGGGGTGCTAAAAAGTATTTCTTCTCGATTGGGGTGTTACCACGGCACCTTATCGTTAGGGTGCCTAAAAGAACGGTGTGTGAATGCAAGCATGCAAAATTGCACAAAAACAGGCTGAATGTTTAAACCGCACATTGCACTATTTCACCGCCCGTTGAGAGAATAAATATGAACTCTCCACATAGACCAGGGGAAAGGCTCTAAAATTGCTGTTCGTAACTTGAACAAAATGTGCTGAATGTTTAAATTCCACTCTGCACTAATCTACTGCTTCGAGTGTATCACAAGGTTCGTTTCGATGTCTGGGTGCACGGGAAGGAAAGGCTACAAAATGCCTCTTGTAGTCCTATAAATAAAACTTTTACGCGAGGCATCGGTGTCCTCAACGAAATCGAATTTACCTAAGAATGTGTTCCCGTATTATTATGCCCCGGGCAAAAATTCCAACAAGACTTTCTTGTTGGGCTCACAGCACGCCTGTGGGGCCAATACGAAGTTCTGTCGGCACTCTATCGTTCCAATAGCCTAGTCTTCCAACAGGGAGTTTAACCTTGATGGCGTTTGTGGGGCCAATAAGAAGCTCTGTCGGCACTCTATCGTCCCAACAGCGTAGTCTTCCAACAGGGAGTTTAACCGTGATGGCGTTTACCGGCTCGCCAACACGATAAGTCAACGCCAACAGACGCCTCGTTCGTAATCAGCGGCGCGAGCGCGCCATCAGACAGAACCGACAGACGCCCTGAAGGTGGTTTTTAGGGCCTAAACAGCAGCGTCTATGTCTGGCATAGACGCTAGACGTCAACGTTTGTGTTCTGCATTTTCCCTTCAGTAAGTAACAGTCAGACGGACGATAACATAACTATGTGAAGATATGCTTTGGCTCATACCACGGCAAGCGCAATCGTTTGTGGCTGCAGCCTCGGTTGCTCTTCTTCCACAACAAACTGAATCGGCTGTACAGCTTTCTTCGAGGGCGTGTATGCAGGGGTTCTATCTTCCTTTTTTGCGCAGGCCGACGGGGGCGGTCGTGTAAAATCATTTTCGCTCGTCGCTTCCGTAGGGTTGCCACCTTCCTGGTTTTGGACCGGCCCGACCGGTTTTTTAAACAGCGGGCCGGTTGCCGGTCCATATCTAAAACCAGTCGTCATCAGCCGGTTTTTTGGCTTTTGTGCCGTGATTATGCCCGTTTTGGCGTTTTATAAGCGTCAATTCAACAACTAAGACGATAAATACGTGTCGACAAGCATAGGCGTGCGCACAGGGGGAACAGGGGGGGCGGCCGCCCCCCCTAATCATCTGAAGGGGGCGCCAAATTTGCCCCATGCCTGCCTTGCCGATGTAGCACATGAAAGTAAAATTTCTGCTCAGAAATATTTTGTGTGTGTTGCAATTCCATCACATTGAAATAAAAATTTATAACCATCCCTCTTTGCACTGCGTTCGCACCGCAAGGCCTTCAGTGAGAAGAGGTCGGGAGTTGCTCTGGGGGGGGGGGGGGGGGGGGGGGGCGCAGCGGTAAGACTTTGCCCCCCCAAATTGAGAACTCTGCGCACGGCTATGTCGACAAGCTGCGCAAAGACACGCGAGCAGAGAAAATACGCGGGCGAGCGCGCTGCCTCAGATGGAGGGGGACCTAAGGGAAGAACAAAATAACGAAATTCTACCGCCGCGGTCAGCAATTGCGGTTACTTTTCAGTGAAGCACATGCAGAGTGATTAACCAAGCTCTCAATCACTTTCAGTACAAACGTTAGGTTGATTTCTCTCTAAGAAAACACTACAATAAATGGCACTGCATGTTAAAAAACATGGCGTCGTCTTTTTTCAACACAATCCCCCCTCCCCCCCCCCCCCCCCCCCCGGAAGGCCCGTTTTTTTTTTCGGGGAAAGGTTGTAACCCTACGCTGCTGTTCTGCCTACCTGCTTGCTGTACCTATTACGTCGCCGCCACCGCAAATCCCCACTTGTTACAAACTCAGAGGTTTTCGCACTGTTAGCAGTCGTTTTACACGATGGGTTTGATGCGCCTGACATGCCAGGAGTGACATCGCTTGTAGTATTAGAGCGACGTTGCTTGTCTGCAAGACGGTGCCGGTCAAACAAGCGTTATCAACGCCATAATTCTAACGGAACATTCCATTTATTTCGTGGCTGCCGTGGCTTGCGCAGAAAAGGTCGGGTTGACTGCGATAGCTTTTCTTGAATCAAATAATGGAGCTTTGGCTCAATCGCTTGCAGCGCTAGCAATGCGGCCTCGTCTGCAAGACCGGTGCGTGAGAAACAAGCGTTAGGACAGCCAGAATTTCAAAAATGCAGCATAAACTAGACAATCGTTAAAGGAGGCGATGACTAGACACAAGCAACAATATTCGTTGACAATTTACGTAAGTATAGAGCTGTTTTAGGCGCCCCGAACACCGCCCGCCGATATAGCTGTTTGTAAACGCGTCCGGTTACTGTTTTGTAGGTCAATGGTTCGATTCCTCGTCGAACGTGTTTTTTTTTTTTTACGTGAGGGTTTCATTAGCTCCTTTTTTAACGACCAGGGTAAGCACCTGTTCCTTGCTTTCTATCACGCCGACATTTACCGCCCTCTTCCTAAACCCAAAGTAGCTCGTTTTCTCGCACGTTCTCTCTTGAGAAGCCCGCCGTGAAAACGAAACCAAAACAAACGTCAAACCTCTTTACAATATCAGTATATATGTCAATTACTTTATGTGTTTAAAAACCTTAAATTTAAGTTATAAACACATTTCAGACTTTGAAAGCAGAAAGATAATTACCAACATTACAGTAGTAACACAATTTTCGTCAAGAGGTGCTGCATTTGAAGTCTGGCAACTATCTCTCACTTTTGTGTGTGTTTTTTCATGGCGTTTTGTGCCGAGTGGTTGGTGGCGTGATTTAATCTGTTTTATCTATTTCAAGCTTAAATCATAGTTATAGAAGCTTTATGGGTGATGTCTACCCTTCTAACCTACGCGTGTGTTGAACATGGGGACCCCGGAAGAACGATCATCGCCGGATAAAATACTGCGCGTCAAAAGTGGATGACATTGCATCAGAACAAAGCGTGTTCGTGTGTGTCCGCGAGATGAAGACGACAGTGAAGGAGAATTTTACGTTGGAAACATCGTTTTTGCTCGGGTAAGTACGCATTTTTTATTATTCTGTATTTGGTTGGAACGAGTTCTGGTGTTTGCTCTCGTTTGCTCTGAGAGCCTACGTGAGTTAGTATACTTGTTTGGCGCCCAGTCCACCGTTTCCGCAGAAGTCAGCATCAATTTACGCTGAAGCTAGACCTTGGCTACGATGCTCGCGCTGTGGTACACGGCTGCTAATAATTTCACATCACGAAAGGCTCTTTAACACCGGGGCGTTTGTTTATGTGTCTCTCAAACAGTGCCTTTGCGGTTGCAGATCGCAGTCGCAATTTCGCGTGAGTGGCACAACGCTGTGATTAGTCCTCCCTCGTGAATACCTGCGGTATACCAAGAAATAACATGAACAGGAGGTTCCCTGGAAGTGCATGTGAAAACGCGTACACGTGATTCCATGGCTGGCGTCTCGTAGGTGTTGTGAAATCTCTCTCCCCCGCCCCCCCTCCCCCCTTCACGAATTCCGTGCAGTGCAGTGCGCTTCGCAGCTATTGCGCTCGCGAAACCGGCGACCGTACGCCTCGCGGTCTTCGGGCCGCGATATGTGTGCTGTTCTCGTGAAGCTCGACAACAGCGAAATTGCCGTACTCGCTCGCCAACGCGCCCCGACAGCGTACGCGTCGACCGGGTGCTGACGGAGTTGTGCTGGAAGAAAAGCAGGCAAGAGATGAGGGCGCACGAGGTGTAGTTAAACATGAGAATTTACAAAGTGCAAGGTGGAGAAAATAGTATGCAAGGGCCGGAAACGGTGAGAGAGTTCGGGCCGCGCGCCAGCGAGCGAGTGCGGTAATTTACGTTGCCGAGTTTCACGAGTCCGGCACGAATATGACGACGCCCGTCTGAGAGTTCATAGAGGTATAGAATTCACATACGTGCAAATTGAAGGTGAAATGCGCGCATGTGGCCTCGCAGGGAGTTAGCATAGTCTCGGGGTAGTGGGTGAGATTTCACAACGCCTACGAGGCGCCTGCCGATTCTGTCAGAGTAGCTCTCGGGAAGTCTGGGGCTTGATATCAGAGGCATATGTATTGTTTAAATTAGTGCAGAAAATTGAGCCAATTCGCAAGTTCTCATTTTCGCAAAACCGCAGGCCATACAGAGACTAACAAGAAAGCTGTAGGCACTCACTCAACTCGATTTATATTGGAGAATTGAACGTGCAGATACAAGTCAGACATTGAAATGGAGGAGCCTCAACTATCACACACCAGTTCTGATTGAAAGCAAGGGATACAGATGAGCTGCTAGCATGCGTTCCATGCAAATTAGCTCAGTAGCTAGCTTTGCATATATCATGCATACCCCACTCACAGTACCTGCGGGTCTAATAAATACATTCTTACTGTGACCTAAATTTCACTTGGGGTGTTCCGGGAATGTTCTTATTAGTGCCTTGGAGGTTACTGTCTTTAAACGATTAAAAATCTACTTGATGTAAGCATTCGTGCTTTGTGTGTGCTCTTCTTGTATTTCAACAAGTGTCAGCACACTCACAGATTATGCACCTGCAGGTGCTGCTGCTGGCTGTCCTGGGTCAGCTGCCTTCCAGTCCAGTTTCAAAGGCTTTGCCAGGGCCTCCCTTGGCCAACCGACACTGCACCTGCTGTACCCAAGTACTGCCTGGCCTTTCGTTGGTGCTCCGTACGCTTTGCCGCCAGGAATGGTCATTCATCCATCATCTGGCCGCTTGGACCACCCGTTCAGAAGTCAGCGCATTTGCTCGACACATCGGTCCAGGCACTGCTGCCATATCGGTGCACCCACCGATTATGTACTTTCAGGTTAGTTATTGCATGTTGTGGAACTTGCCATGATGTATACCTGTTAGCAGTGCTGTGGCCTCTGATTATTTGAAACATTTTCATGAAGCAGTGCTGTGCGTATGGAGCGTGTCATTGCTTAGCAGGGATATTGAAGAGAATCTGGGGCTGACGACTAAAGGGCAAGAAGAGAAATTGAACTGACTTTGAAGCAAGTATTCGTATGTAATCAAGCCAAGCAAACATTTAGGATCTTTCGATATGGTTTTAAACTTGCAATACAAACTGGTCTACTTCAGATCATACTGGTAATAATCATACTATACCGAAAAGTACATCCCGCAGTCTGTAGAATTCTGACAGCGCTTTTTTCGCAGTCTCTCATGACTGGCACTAATCTCAATGGTTGCAAGATAGTCGAGGTAGCACCAGTCTTTAAATCAGGAGACGGTACTTCACCATTAAATTTCCCTAACAAGCACCATATGCAAGGTCAGGAAACATTTCATCCACTCTCAGGTCGCTAATTATTTATAAAATCACAATATCACATTCGAGTATCACCACGGTTTTCACAAGGGTTACTTGAGAAACACAACTTTCAGGATTTGTTCACGATCTACATTGAGCCATTGACACAGGCTTACAAACTGCGGTAGTTTTTCTCGATTTTTCTAAAGCATTCAATCGCATTGCACACCACAGACTACTTCTCAAACTTCACCCTAATGTCCTCACTTGAGCAAAAGATTTTCATTCTTGTCAAATGCAGTTTACTTCTAATAACTATATACTTCTTTTGCTCGTGCCACTTTGTTGTCCCCCCACGCAGGTTGCTTGGTCTATCTTCCATGTTGCATATCCTCCCATGTAGGTCTATTTGCAGATGATGTTGTAATTTATCACACAATTTCTTTCAACTACTACCGTCAATGCTTTCAATCTGATCTTAACACAATTAACTCCTGGTGCTGCTAATGGCTAATGTCGCTTATCTCTAAAACAAAGTGCATGACTTTAACGGTGGCAAGTCTCGGATTGTAAATACTTACTTCATTAACAACAGCCTGATTACCTCTTGAGACAAAGGTGTTTTGGTAGGCCGGTAGGGGAGGGGGGATTGCATGGTGGATTTCAAAAGGTACATCGATTGGGAAAATAAGACGTGTGATTAATATTTTCATTTGCACTCCAAAACTCGCTTTATTTCATATGTTTAACCCACTGCCGTGGCTAGGGTGGTGTGCTGTGGAGGCAAATGTCGGTTAGATACCGCTTGGTGTAGCCGCTTTTCAGATGGAGGCAACACGTAAAGACGCCCGTGTTTGGAGATTTCGATGCGCACAAAAATACCCAGATGGTCAAAATTAATGCGAAGCCTTCCCCTACAGTGCTCCCCATATCCCAAGTGTAGCTTTGGCGTGTTAAACCACCGTTTTTTTTTCATGTTTTTGGTATAGTACCAGCTGCTGTAGCAGGTGCAACTTAAAGGTAAAATTATACATAATGTTTCCAAGAGCTAAATATAAAGGCCATATTGAAGTGCGTTTATGGGTCTATCTCATAGCAGTAGTGAAAGGTTATATACTCTGGTGCAGGTTAAGAACGCCAATGGCTCATGTGGTGTAGTCCAGTGTTTGACGGAATGCCGTGTAGGCAGGTAAAAGCATTATTGCAGTGATGAAACGTAGGTCACTGACCAAGTCAAGAAAGCCATTTAACGGTTTGTTGCTTGTTCACGGTGAGCATGTGTCGTGGAAAACGAAGCTATATATTGGGCATTACGCGGCGCAATGAGTTTGCATAGATATGGTGCAGATTGCCATCCATTATGTTGATAATGTTGGGCGTCGTCTGAACAATGAGGGACTCGAGCAGTAATCGAGAAGATAGATTGCACTCAGTTGTCAGTAATTTTGTCTTGTTCCAGTCGACCACGTGTCCCGTCCTCTCACGGTGCTCTGCCAGTGGACTTGTTTTTGCATGGCCCTTGTTCACTTCGTTCCAGTGCTGCATTAATCTTCTGTGCAGATTGCCCGTTTCGCCAATGTACACTGATTTGCATTCAGCGCATGGAATCTAATAAACAATACCCGGAAGCTTGGAGCGTGAGAGGGGGTCTCTCACGCTGACAATGTCAGAACGCAGCTTGCTAGTGGGCACATGCACAATGTATGCACTGCGTGTCTTGAAAATGTGTGCGAGAGTTTCACCGATGTGTGGGACGTAGGTAATTGCTGCACGTTTTGATGCAGTCGTTGTCCTGAATATAATGCCTAAAGCATTATATTCAGAAAGAAGCGAAGAGGGCGACTAGCAAGAATCCACATTGACATTAGCAGGCAGAAGCGTCCACAAGGCCTGTGTCAAAACGTGCTGCAATTCTCGTCCTACACATCAATCAAACTTTCGCACGCATCTTCAAGAAACACATTGTGCACATCATGCAGGTGCCCACTAGCAAGCTATGTTCTGACATTGTCAGCGTGAAAGACCCCCTCTCACGCTTCAAGCTTCCAGGTGTTGTTTATGTTTTGAACAAAAAAAGTGCCATTTAAACGTGACACCTCCTTCCTTGCCGATTTCTGATGCCTGATTGTTCAGTTTGTGGGGATACGTTTAGCAGATTGCTCACATGTCTAACCTGTATTTGTGCTTGAGCAGTCAAACGCTGATGTTAGCAGTGAAGTAGGTGAAAATTGTAGTTTGATTGTAGTTGTGTGCAGATTACCTACATTGTGTTAATTCGTAGAAAAGCAAAATTGAGGTAACCCTGCTAACTGTTCCGCATTGCAGCATTTTAATATGCGAACGTTAAGGAGTTCAGCTGCTTGTTAAAGGTGAAATAAACAGTGGTACAAAAAGAAGAGCATCTACTAAACAGAAATATCTTCACAATCGCAGGATGCCAACGGTCCGCCTACCAACTTGTGTCCTGCATCGTTTCTGCTGGCTGGAGCGGTTCATGGAGCATTTTCCAGCTTCTGAAAGTTTGTGGTCAAGCGCTCCTCCAAGTGAAAGATGCCGCAGAGGGATCTTTTGTTTTAATGCCACAATTTCACGTGCTCAGCAGCAAATTTACTCGTAAGGCTTTTTAAATATTCATCACCCAAGAGGGCATGTTACCTTCGTCTTCGGTGGAATGTGTCTGCACTCAGGTTATTTGTGACAGAAACAAGTGGACCACGTCATGAGAGTCATTGAGGCCTTGTTGATTGTGCATGCTTCTGAAATGACATTTTCATTAAGCTGAATACTTTCCACATATTACGATTTGTGAACAAATTATGGTAAAAGTCATGATTATTTGTACTACACTGCAGGAAGGAAATGCCAACATACGTTTTAAGCACCTCTGATATTTCAGATCGTTGGCTGGTGAGCAATAAAACAAAACTGAAATTTTTTTAAAGTAAAATCAAATATTCGTTGTCACCAGTGCATGACCATAGTAAAAGCTATCTAGTCACCAAATTTAGAATTAGACACGAAATGCCAAGAAAAATAGGGAAATAAACTAGACAGCTGGCTACAATAAACCATTTCGTAAAATTCCTCAATGTCTATCAAGTGATGATTCAGGCGGGTTAGTTAAGATGTCAGTGGGTTTACACACCCAACTTGCAGGGAAGCACATGAGCTCCCAATATTAACATGTTTTTAGTGAAGACCGTCTTCCTTCATTAAGCTGCTTTGCACATTGATGCCAGTCTGATAAATGTCCTGAATTTTTGTTATGATCAATCTTGTATGGGAACCATATATTTTTATATGATGTCGCTGTGTATTTCTGAAACTGTATCTAGTCACTAATTCCAATTTGTCGTGGTCAGGTTTTTTCAACTGATTCCTAGCTTTTTTAACAATTATGGTATATTTTGTGTGCCTAAAGGAATGCCTCATTGCATGTTTAGCCTATGTAGTGTTGAAAGCGGACATTTTGCTTCAAAGTGGAATGTCGGGCTAGCAACAAGGTACTTCGCGTGCTGCTCACTTTCATTCATGCCATTATTTTTTATATTATCATTTAAAATTAAAAGCCAACCAATTTGCGGTCGTTTTAATTTTGTCACCTACTTTATACTTTCTTTTTTTTTCAACTTTGTGTAAGGATTGACTATCCATATTTTTATGATACCAAGGCGTTGGACTGGGCTAGCTGGTACATGTTTGAATGGATGAAAAACCATAGGAAAACCCAGGACACAGAAGAGAACGACGGGACAAACTTGTGCCGTCATTCTGTTTTAACTGTTTCCTGTGTTTACCACTGGTTTTTTATGCATTCAAACATTTTTTATGAGTTTGTTGAACAGTGATTAGTTTAGGTGTGTTCAAACAATTGTTGGCTGCGAAAGCTCCCTGTAGCATTTGTATAAGTGCTCTCTGCTTTTTTTTTTTTGAGCCAATACCCCACCACCAGTCTTCATGAGGTGGTCTTTTGTAGAAATAAGTTGAAATAAATATTTGTTTGCATTGCTTTACATGTTTTGAAAGAATTTCTTGTTCATTCATGTTTCATTCAACCCCGTTTCAGAATCCTGCTTAAGGTATTTCCTCTGTTATTTTTTTTCAGAACCAGGAAGGGTGCTCATCCTCGGTTCTTGCTGAAGCAGCAGTATCCATACTTCACACGTGAGCTCTGAACACACAGTAATTATGGTATGAAACATTCTACCAGTATAAGCCTGCTTTGTAGACGTCATTGTAGATGTCAAAGCTCTTGACAGTGTAGTCCAATGTCTGGTGTAACAGGCAATGTCTACAACTTGTAAAAATTAATTTTGTGGCTATAATGTTTGTGATTATTTTAAAATGCACGTCAACTACTATTTAGAATCGCTGTCTAAATTGGCAGCCATTTTCCTGGTGGATACAGAAAGTGAAAAAGCGCATGTGTAGAGATTTCAGTGCACCTTAAATGTCCCAAATTTGCTAAAGCTAATCCAAAGCCCTCCTTGTGGTGCACTTCATATCCCATGTACAGTTTTGCGTAAAAACAGCTAAAAATTTATGATCAATTTAAACTTATTTTAATGTTTTTAAATGCAAATATTCTCAGTTTAAGCTGCCATATTTAGAGTAAAATATTTTGTAACAATTATATAGCTACCAAAGGTTTACAGAAAAGCTTTTTGCTTTTGGTTGTGCACCTTCTTATCAAAAGAAAAATGTTGTTAAGAAAGGCAGAAGAAACCTAACAATGGAAATTAGCAAACCCTAAAGCTGCGGATAGAATGAATGTTTTGTAGAGAATCTTTTGCTGATTTCAGTTCTAGTCAACTCTAAAAAAGTCTATCGACGTAGAATGCTTACCGTGAGGCACCTCGTAATACTAGCCAAAACTAATGGGCCCTGGCTGTTGGCTTTTCATTTGCAACAGTGACAAATGACCCCACATCCACCGGCAGGGACATAATGCAAGGCACCATGTACAAGCTAGCCTCATGATAAAATAATGTTTTCTGAACAATGGCATTACATTTCAACCATGGGCTTCACCAGGGAACTTGTATGCATTGTTCTGTGATGTTTGCAGTTCTTGTTATTGCTATGTGGGGTCATTTAGTCTAAAGGTATGTTTATAAAACTCCAAATACCACCAAACCTTGCAAGTGCTGTACCATGTGAATATTTTTCCGTAAAGCAAAAATAATAATGCAAACGAAAATAAATGGCTTTGGTACCCAACTTTTATAAGTAGATTATGAGCCGCAGTACGGAGGGAACTATATTATGAGCCGCATTACGGAGGAAACTATACATTTTGCATTTGGTCTTCCTTGATATTGAACCTTCCTGCTCAGCTCAAGAATAAGGCACTAAACATTGCAGGTAGCTACCTTGATTGGAAGTTTGATGCAATACTAAGAAGCCAAGGGTTTTAAGGTTCAAGGAAGTTTTGTGTGGTTGAAGTGTTGCACACCTAATTGCTTTCACTGCACAGCATGGTTATGCTCTGCAGTGAATCTCGAAGGATGTGTACTGCAGTTCGGCAAAGTGAACATATAATTGGTTTTTTACGAAGTTTTGGGTAATCAACTACCTCTAAAGTTATAACTGTACTGAGATGTGGCTCCTGACTTTTTAAATTGATGTTTTAACAATCGGTGACACAAGTTCAAGGAAATTATCAGCTGATGTTGAGCTTCAATGGAATGTCTCACAGAACCGAGCTTGGAAAGCACGAATGTTTCATACCATAATCGTGTGTGATATTGTGCAATATGTGGTCTCACACCTGCTGCACCTGTGAACCGAGGATGAGGCACCCGTTTTGTACCCCTTTAGGTGGGTGCTTTTGCAGAAGATGCTCCTACAGATTGGGGTGCTAAGTAGCACCCTAGGATACTTTTAGGCGGACAAGGGTGTTTATAAGGCACCTGTCTTCTGGGGTGCTTCACAGAGGGTGCTCCTGCGGCGACAAAATCCAAGCACCCTAAAGGGCGTAAAATATTCAGTTTTTAGGGTGCTCCTGCGGCGACAAGCTGAAGCACCCTTTTGGGCGTAAAAATTTTTAGTGTGTATATACAATTCCAATCCAATCCTATCCGTTACAATTCAATTTATTACAATCCAGTCCAAATCCAATCCAATCTAATCCAATCCAATGCTCCTCGCTCATGCGCAACACTGTGTACGCGCTACACGGACGCCAAGAGATAAGTCACGGACAAAGCGAGACTCTTAGATGCTTCGCCTCTAAAAGTCTTAGGTCAAGGAAAATAATTTTTCCACTTCATGGCGTATAAGACAGAACACAAGAAAGTTACGCCACCCACCTCAGCCACTAAAGTCGTGTCCCACGCGATCAACGCACTTCTGCTTACTCCTAAAGTAATGGAATGCCTTGGAGACGGTCCCAGTGAACTTTGTTTTATTGCACTAATAAGTCCGAGAACGCCGCTGACTATACCCTTTCCGCGAAATGCAGTAGTTTCAGCACTGTACAGGAAGGAACACGCAAAACTGGCTTGATTAGAATTTTCACTGCGTGTTTCCAGGGCGCTCTCTGCATTTGGGAGCGCACGTGTTGGACCAGACGTTTTTCCGAAAATGCTTCAACTAAAGGCGTCACAGAGAGTGACCAGCTTGAAGCACAACTATGGGTGAGGGCGACAGTGCTGCGAGAACAAGAATACATCCTGTCAGAATTCAGGGTCCCGCCGACGCATTATTCCTGTTTTCTGCTAGATGTCCTTTTTTGTGACCCTGTAGGCCCTGCTGTAGCAAAGCGCTGTTTCCTTTTTGTATAGTATGCGAGGCTGCTAACAAGTGGGGGCGCACCGGATGGTTTTCAGCAGGCGGAAAAACAGCGAAGGGTTCGGAGGAAAAGAAAGACCGCATTAACTCGGGGGACATGAAAATTGTTCGTCTATTTCTTCCACCGCCTTTTTTTTCTTCTCGAGGCTTCTGCAGACGCAATGCAAGCAGAAGGTGCAGCTGGTACCGCGCTGGCCCAATGCCTGAGTATGGTCCCTAAAAGGATATAGCCTGAGAAAGTGCGTGTAGCCGCCGTTGGGCCATTTCGCCAATCCGTGCAGGCGCCAAGAACACTCCACGGAGTGTTCTTCGCCCCGAAGGTCAAGGGAGAACCATCGCCTCTCTGGATGCGAAACGCAATCAAGTCCCCCTTCAGTAAACGGCGTCGATGAGAAGACCAGAGAAAAAATGTGGCGCATTCTGAGCCGCTGTAAGCCACACTGTGCATTGCACCCTTCTCCGAGAACGGCGCGGCCCCCAAAGCTGCATCCGGAGTTTTTGTTCCTGACCAGAGAGGGGAAGCTTAAGCAGAAGGGAACATTTTTACAGAAGGGAAGTTCTCTCTTAGCGCGCTGCCAGGAAAATAGTTGGGGAATCGGGCTAGAACACCCCCCCCCCCTCCCCGCGCAGCAAACTTTTGGGAGCGGGGAAGGGGCGGGCCCCTAGGGCCCCCCCTCTGGCTACTGGCCTGACGTCATTCCCCGACGCGGTTTTGCTTCGCACGTCAGACGGCCTGCGCACGTTGCCCGGCCTGCGCATTACTTTGCCGTCAAGGGAGCGTTTGGAACGAAGCTGCATTGACCCTTCATGATCTGCAAGCACTGAAGGTCAGCAGAGAGAGGGAGATGTGTTGCAATGGTTTTAGGCTGCGGGGCACACAAAAACAATGACTGAGACGAAACGAACCCACGCCGCAATGCAGCCGGAGCTGAAATTCCGTATCCCTTTTTCTCCCTCCGCCGCTCCTTTCTCCCGCCCAGTTGTCGCTGCTGCCCGTTTCAGTTGATTACGGGCGTTTTTTTCTCGCTGCCGCCGCCACCGTTTCCACCGGGAGATGTTGACGTAGCTTTCGCGCACGCCTGATCAGCACGACTGCCGAACACGGCAGCTGCGAATGCCCAGTGCTGGCCAAAAACAACCCTAGTAACGTTCCGCGTGAAAACACCGTACTGCATAGGATCCAAGTATCCACGGCAAAAGCCTCTTCGATGCGTCGTAGGGCAGCAAAGAAGAGCCATCAATTAAAAAACGAAACATAAAACATCATGCGTACGTGTTGTCATCTCCAGAATCGTTTACGTGGCTCCTTCTGCGTTCCTGGTAGTATTGTAGCGGCAAAGGCTCTTACGCTTTTCGCTCTTAAGCAACGCATTAAGCAAGCCCTTGCAGTACCTCCGAGTGTGTTGATAATCCGATTGGGAGCCCTGGGCTTGCACGAAACCATCGACGAGCTGACTCAGACCTACTTTACGGTTCAGTAAGTGACACTCGGGGCAAGTCGCACGTGAAGAGAGAAGCAATACAAAATTGTATGTACGGTATTCTTGCAGAACCGGGGAAAAATACACGAAGGACATACCCCCGTCAAACGACCCCGAATTGTGGTCTGGCCGATTATGAAAATACAACAACATGAAGGAATTCAACACCATGAAGGAAGACTATAGAAGCAGCATGGGGATCGAGACAAAACTCGTTTCTACAGATGCGGTGCAATAGGCTAGATGCAGAGTGCGATCGATGGTCGTTCACTCAGGAACTAATCTAATTACATGTCTGACGCTTGAGTCCTCTAACACTGGGGCTTTCGATGTATTACAGGTTGGGTGTTCCATGCATTTGCAACCAGATAAAACTATTTCTATCAATCAATCGTTTTAACAGCGGAACTGTTCTAAGTCGAGCCCTGTCGTCTGCCCGGCGGTTTCACGCAGGGACAGAATCCCGAAACCAGCGCTAGAGTGTGCCTGTATCCCCGTGATTAAGGTCCCTCCAACTCTAGCCGGGATGAGAGCGAACCAAATTGGAACGCCCAACGGGCAGGATACGGTATATCGCCAGCGCGCGTCCTTTCTCCCCATGGACTACGCACGGCGCGGGCGGCAGCGGAAGCTCGGCAGAGAACGGATGCGCCGACGACGCGCAGATCCCGCGAGTTCCGAGACCGGGAAGCCGAAGCCATGCATCAAAATTGAGTCACGTCGACGAAATTGAATCTTGCGGCAAGGTCAGCTTTCTGGTAAACGCTCTGTACATATCAATCTAATGTAGGTTTAAAAAAATCCTGAGAGTACCAGCTAGGACGACCCCTTTATCAAACCGAATTGCTACTGCATGGTTGTTTGTCCACTTCTTTGCTTCCAGCTCCGCTTGTCATCGTTCTTCACTGAGCGGAAGGGCACTGAATTTTAGATGCAGAGCATCTCTTGCTCTCGGCTCCGTCGTCCGTCGTCCATCGTCCGTCGTCCATCGTTCGTCGTCCATCCATCCACCGGCACAGGAAGACACCGGCAACACTGCCGCTCCAGGAGCCCTTTAAGAAGAACCGTGCTCGTCTCGGGCCGGCCCAGGAAGACACCGGTAACACTGTCGCTCCAGGAGCCATTAAAGGGTAAGACAGCACCAGGCGTTCAGCAAGCCGAGCATGCGCAGTGGGGGTGTGGACGTCGCAACAACGACAAGGGAGGGACATAGCCCCGCCGCATCTAATAAAATTACACCATCTTCCGGTAGGGGAACCCTGAGTAGTATGCGAAACAGCCATGGGCTCAACAAAATTTCCCATTTCGTAGTTCCGGTAAGTGAAAAGTGTGGTAGTTACCATGGAAACCAAACTGTAAATATAACGGTAGCTACGTACCTCAACCTAACGGGAACGACGAACTGAAAACTAATGGGCACTTGAATCGACCCCGTGGCTGCTTTGCATACTACTCAGGAAGATGGTGTCATTTTTTTATTTGAACATTTTTTTATTTGAACTCAGTTTGAACTTACAAACTGGGGTTGAACAGAAAAATCACAGGCCATCTTCACTTGCGTGAAACCTGTGGGGGAGGGCGAACCATGCACTGTATAAATATATTAAAAATTCTAGATCTCTCTCTTGCCACACGGCCCGCGCCGATTGGGCACCGGAGAAGCGCCGGTGGGAGGAGCGATCGCGCACTTGCTGAGGCGGTGGTGCCCTATCTTGCGTTGAACCGGATTTGAGCAATTAAATGAGAGAGACTGACCGTAAGGTGTCTTCGTGTCACACGACACAGCATGCGTTTTAGCGCGAGGCGTTGGAAAACGAGTGTCCCGGTGTGTTTTTTAGTAGGCCTTTTTGCCCGTGGAGATGAAACGTTCCAGCGCGAGGCGCTGGAAAAAGAGTGTGTCGGTGTTTTAGTACCGTGACTACATGAGACGACAGGAGACGCCGACAGCCCGAGCCCCTAAGGTACTCCGCCCTTAAAAAAGCAGCGGCTGCGCGCTGCTTGACGCACCCTCTCCGTAACTCTCCACGGGGCATCAGTGGATACATAAGGGCTAAACGGATGCGTACAGATATATGCGCACTTGCGTAGCACAGGTTAACATGAAGGCACTGCGCACCAAGGGTGTATATTTTACATCTTGAGGATGGCAGATAAATAAAATGTACTTAATTGACTATGGAGCGGAGTATTCAAAAACTTTGGTATAATCTAATTTAAAGTACAAAAGCCGTAATTAATTTGGCACTTCGGCAGCACAACATAGTATTTCCAACATCATTTGAAGATTTCCGACAGGTAAGAGTGATGACAAGGTAGGCGTATTACGTGATATTGCAAGAAAAGCAAGTGTTGACTGATCCTGATCACAGTGCGCTAGCACTTAGGAGGTCTCTAGAACCAATTTCCCCACGCCTTGCATGGAAGAACTCTTAAATTCATCAAGAGACTGACAAACTGCTTAGAGGACAACAAAATTTTACCACGCACCAAGCGGGGCTGCAGCGCAGTGCTATCCACGAAAGACACTACCTTAATCTCTAAAGAGGAGGTGCTAAATATCCCCCGCGGAAGCGAACACTTCATCCCAGCTCTAGACCTGAAGTCTGCCTTTGAACACGTCTTTCACAGCGCCATCCTGGAAGTGCTGAACGACCTGCACTGCGGGACAAGTATATACAACCACGTCAAAGCTTTTCTCTTGACCCGCACGAAAGAGCCTGGCGTACTTCATAAAGAAGGCCTCCAGGAGCTGCCTGGAACGAGTCGGCTCTTAACCTTCACCGCCGCCCCCTTTTTCCCGTTTCCTTTCCAAGCAGTAAGACGTGTTCTCTCTCTCTCTCTCTCTCTCTCTCTCTCTCGACCCGCACAGCTTCCGTAGGCATAGGAGACACTCGATCCGGCCCCTTTGCCATGCCCAACAGTGGGACACCACTGGGCTCAGTAATCTCCCTCTACTTTTTAACATCAATTGATCAAGGCTTTGAAATACCTGGCGGTAGTCCCCGATATCGGATTTGCTCGCTGCCAACGACACCGAAACCTGGCCCATCCTAGGGTCAAGCTCAGAAAGAATAGGCGCTTGAAGAAGCCATGAAGTGGGTTGAAACACTGGCATTAAAAAACGGGCTAAAATACATGCCGGAAAAACCATAAATCGCACAGCCACGATACACAAGCCCAGGGCCAATAAGCATAACGGGACAGTAAGGAGTTTGTGTGACAGATAAAATCGAAATACTGGGGGTGATTGCCCGAAGCAACGACATGGTAGGCCTCCCCCTTTAAAAACTAAAAACGTCGACGCTTCAAGTTGCTAAGATAGTAAAAAGAATAACCAAAAAGAAAGAATACCTCGAGGAAGAAGAAATTCTAAGCATCATACAAGCCTCGGTAGCCAGCCCTCTGGCGTACAGCTGCCTTTTGCCTGCCTCAACAAAGAGATGGAACAAGCCAAACAACATACTGCTTACGACCTGTAAAGCAGCTCTCAAACTTCCGCATGATGCGTTCAATTAAAAATTAATGAGCCTGGAGATACCCAACGCGTTCGATGACATCAAGGAATCACTGGCCATCTCACAGAAAGAACGAATCCAAAGATCCAAGACAGACAGAGTGGCCTCCCAGGCAGATGAGCACACCGATGAGCGACAAACAAGACTTTAGCACGGATGTAAGAAACAAAATAAAGATGCTTTCCCTAGAAAATGCGTGGACTACCTTTTATATAAGGACCCCCGGCAAGGCAGAGTAATCATCCTAGGAGAACAGCCAGCAAGAGACACCAACTTCATGTACACAGGCGTTGCCTCCTACAACAAAAAAAGCTTCTCTCGCCGTCGTAGATCGAGCGGTAAGCATTAAAGACTGCCTCACTCTCAAAAAACACTTGTTCAAGGACGTTAAAGGGGCCATGAAGACAAAATACAAGTATGTTTTATTCGAAAGATATCGTGTTTTATAGTGGCCCCAGCGCTTGTGCGGCAGCAAATGATGCCGTATTCACTGAGAAATTATTCAATTTAGGTTAACATTTTGATTCGACCGCCAAATCGTGCGTTTTCGTGCGTATGCAATGAAGTTATAACGGCGCGTATACAAACGACCTTCCACTGCGCCATTCGGCTTTGCAGCCTTGCTTGCCGTCAAACCTCCCAGATGGCGCTAGCATGCTGAGCACTCCTCCGTTGCTTCGTTTTTGACCGTATTTACAGCTGGCTTGTTTTTGTTACCGTAGAAAGTAATCGCTTCGTGAAACATGGAGTATTGTTGACAAACAGGGTCACGTAAGGCAACGCCGCTTACGCCAATCGGCCAGCGTCGTATAAGACAACTTCAAAGCGTCGGACTGCTGTGCAGCTAAAACAAGCATAGTGCGCCCAGCACCAACAGCAGGGCGCATCGGTACTCCTTGTTTACATGTATTTTCGTAACTTTTGTTGTTTATCGTACAATTCTTACTGCTGTAAAACGGATATGCATTACATTTAGGCGCGAATAGCTCGTTCGGCAAGCTCTGCCTAATTTGCGCTTGCTTTTGCCGACCTCCGCCAATAGCAGAGCAGGCTGGTAAATGAGCTAGTGTGTCGCATGGCCATTCCCTTTTTTCCTAATTATATAGCTCATTTGAGCGAAGTTTACGATAAAACTGGTGTCAGTATGGTTCTAACGAGGCAATCTTTTGATTAAACCGAACTTGTGTTTTGTCCTCATAGCTTCTTTAAACCGGTGCTTCCTTCTGCCCTGAAGGTACGACCAATTACAAAAATCAGCTCTCTTTCACTGTGTGAATAGTGAGGACCAGCGAAGGTGGGCGCTGTCCAAAGAGTGCACGAAACAAAACACTTACAATTAGCTGAACAAAACTTGCAAACCAAAATTGACACAGCTTGCAGTAGTGGTGCATAGCTGGAGAAACAGCAGAGCTGGAGGTCGACCTAGCTTTTCCCCACACTGACAGCAGATCCCAGGAGAGAGGGAGCAGAAAAAGCAAGTTTATGCACGTTCTCCGTGCGCCGAGCAGCAAGCTGATACCCTTGTCACACGACAGATCTAATGACATTTAGAGCAAATGTCATTCGCTCTAAATGTCATTAATTCGGCGCCACACGAGAATACCGAGTGTCATTTGAGCGAATGACACTTGAGGCAAATGACATTTAGCGGCTTACAGATGTCCCGGACCTCAGCGGCCAAATGAGTAGCCTCGACAGCAGTGGCGCGTAACTAGACAAGAAAATCAGTAATAAACCAACGAATACTGTTTCTAAAAACTGTTAGTGAACTTAGATTTTCCTCTTGGCGTTGTTGTTCAATAAGGAAAGACACCCATGTAGTAACAAAAAAGAAAACCTTGTCCCCCGTGCACGCGCTACCCTAATACGGATTTTTTGCGGACTTGTCTCGGCTTGTGATGCCTCTGATGTCACCTAAACCGGTGATTTTCTTATTAAAAAAATAATCCTGGGTTATGTTTTTTTTAAATATCATCTGTGAACACTTTCTAGATGTGCTTCAAAATATAATTTTGCGGTTTTACGAGCTAGCTAATTGTCACAGCAATCACATGACATTTTTTTCGCGCCGTCTAGACCTTCATGGCCGAACCGAATGACATTAACAGCTAATGTCATTCACTTTGAATGACGTTTGCCGTGTGACAGAGGTATTAGACTGTAACCCTGGACGTTAATGGCTGCCAAGACGTCATCGCCGCTGACCGATTCAAGCTCGCTAAGCTCGTTCAGCTGCAGCGGCTGACGAAGCGCATGACCGATTGCCTCACTCGCAGTTCAGCACTCACTCGTGATGGCTGCAGTGCCCTGAGGCAGCACTTACTCGTGGGTTCTCTCGACGGCAGTAATGATGAGCCTCTGTGTCGGCGGTGCGAAGTGAGGCTCATGAAGGGACCGCGAACTGCGTCTTAGGAAGAGAGAGAGAGAATAAACTTTCTTTATTGAGAAAAAAATTAAAATGGAGTCTTCGGGGTGGCTTCCCTAGTCCAGGACGCCTTGAGATCGGGCGGCGTCCACAGCCCTCTCGACCAGCTGACGCTGATCCTCGAGGGTGGAGCTGGCCAAGGCTCTCTCTCAAAGCTCATGGGTGGGATAGGGATTGGGGCGGGGAAGCGGGGCTTGGTCGCAGCCTCCTACAATATGATAGGGTGTCCCGGGGCCTCGCAAAAGCGGCACTGCGGGGGGAAACAGGTAGGAGTCAAAATGTGACTTCTGGTGGGGTGGGGGAAAGCATTCGTTTGAAGGTCACGCAGGAGTCGCTCCAGATCTCTGGGGAGTTGTTTGTCCGCTGGGGGTAATGCTGTCGCTCCTGTCGGTAGTGTAGCGTGATTTCTCGGTACGTGACCATCGGGTGCATGCGCTCAGGCTCACTTCCGGCAACAGCGGCTCGGCGGGATAGCTCTCGAGCCAGGAGATGGGCGGTCTCGTTGCCAGGAACATCCGAGATGAGTGGGGGCCCAGATGATCTCGATGGAACGGTTTGGGGGGCGTTGTGCAAGAATCTTGAGGGTTGTGCGGTGGATTCTTCCGTTAGCGAAATTTCGGCACGCCTGCTGCGAGTCCGTGATGATGACAGTAGCTGTGGTTTGACTCACGGCGAGGGCGACGGCCGCTTCCTCCGCTTGCAATGGGTTGTGGTGTGGTATAGTGAGACTGGTGGGGTGGTGTTTCTTCATGACTACAACAGCGGTCGTGGCCTGAATCCCGGGGTATGTGGCAGCATCCGTGTAGGCAGTGTCGGATTCGTTTCCGTATCGCCTCGAAATTGCTCTCGCTCTGGCCTCTCGTCTCGCCGCGTGGTCAGGAGGTGAGTGTTGAAGTGTGACTGAAAGTCCGAGGCGGGAGAGAATGGCTCTGCCCGCTTCTGTGGCTCCCAGTCGCACTCTTTGGCTTGAGAGGTGGGCCTCGAATTATTCTTCTGCGGTGTTATGGATTCCAAGCTGGAGAAGTCGGTCTGTGGAGGTGCTTGCTGGGAGTCCGATGGCTTGCTTGTAGGCTTTCCGGATTATCGTATCTACTTTCTTGAGTTCTGCCGCGGACAGAAGAGCATACGGTATAGCGTAGCTGATCCGGGAAATTATGAACGCTTGAACTAGTCGAAGCGTGTCTGCCTGCCCCATACCTCGCGTTTTGGAGGCAATGCGTCTGATCATGTGGGTTACTTGTTCTGTGGTGTGTTTTAACTTGTTGATTAGAATGGAGGATGTGCAGTCTGCTTGAAATGTCATGCCAAGGATCTTGATGTGTTGAGAGGGGCTGATGGTATAGCCGTCCATGCGGATTTTGATCGTCGGAGATCCAGGTGGTTGGTTTTTTGGCGGGAGACCAGTACCAGTTCAGACTTCTGGGGGGCACAACTGAGACCGCACGATTGGGCGTAGTGGTTCACTACGTCCGCCGCCATTTGCGAACGGTTCTCAATCTCCCCTATCAATCCCGTGGACGACCAGATGGTAATGTCGTCCGCATATAGGCCGTGCCGGATACCCGGTATGTCGTTTAGGAGAGAAGGAAGGCCGAGCAGGGCGATGTTAAACAGCAGGGGGGATAGGACTGCCCCCTGAGGTGTGCCGCGCCCACCCACAGAGAAAAGATCAGTGGCGTGGTTCCCGACCTTGAGGATGGCTTGCCTGGTGGTGAGGAAGTCTCGGACGTACTGGTAGGTTTTTGCGCCACAGCCAAGGAAGTTGAGTCGAAGCAAGATGGCGGTGTGCTTCACATGGTCAAATGCGCCCTTTAGGTCCAGTGCCAAAATGGCAGTAGGAGAATTTCGTGTGGCAGGTGCCATTACCTCCTCTTTAATTTTAAGTAGGATATCTTGCGGGGAAAGATTACGGCGGAAGCCTACCATAGTCCCGGGAAGCTTTCCTGTGTCTTCTAGGTAAGTTTGAAGCCGGTTGAGGACAATATGTTCCAGGAGCTTCCCCACGCAGGACGTGAGGGAAATAAGGCGTAAATTTTCTATGCTAGGTGGCTTTCCCCGGCTTCGGTATTAGGCGGACCTCCGCCGTTTTCCATTCAGCTGGAAGAACACCAGCCCGCCATATCTGGTTGTAGTAGGAGGTGAGATCTAATAGAGATTGATCATCCAAGTTGACCACAACTTTGTTCGAAATTTGATCCATTCCCGGTGCCGTGTGCCTTCGAAGACCGCCAACGGCTGCCGCAACCTAGTGTAAATGGATGTCCTCGTCGAGTAGGGGGTTAGGGCTACCGGTGTATGGCGGGAGCGGTTCTGACGGGTGAGTGGTGAGGTAGCGATCCCGGAGGCTATTGAGGAAATCTGCCATAGTCCCGGGGTGTTGTTGAATGATTCGGGTCATGTGGTTTTGTGATTCCGTCTTGCTGGTGGCCGGATTGATGAGGAAGCGAAGCAGTTTCCAGGTTTTGCGGGTGCTTAATGTACCCCTTAGCCCGTCGCAGAGCGTGAGCTAATTCTCTCGGCAGAGCATAGCTGCGTATTGCGCTGCGTCGGCCGTGAGCTGTGCGATGCGCTTCTTAAGCTTGTGGTTATGCTTTTGTTTCTTCCACCGTTTTAAGAGGCTGCGGCGGGCCTCCCACATGTGGAGAAGCCGAGCGTCGATGCACGGGGTGGTAGTTGTGGTTTGTAGTTGTTTGGTGCGTTCCTGCACGTCTTGTCGTAGTTGTGCGATCCAGTCTTGTATGGACAGTGGGGTGTGGGAAACTCCGGGTTGGCTTCGTTGTCCTCGAACCTCTCTCAGCTTGGCCCAATCCGTGAGGCGAACGGTTCCTATCGTGGCCTGATAGTCTTCTCCGTATATGGTGGTGGCCAGGATGGCGTGATCACTGCCCAGGTACTCACCTAAGTGGGACCAGCGGGCACAGGGGACAAGTTTGGTCAAGGTGAGGTCAGGGGTAGTGTCCCTGGTGACGCTGTTGCCTATTCTTGTGCTTTGCTGGGGGTCGGTTAGCAGGGTGACATCTTGATCAATAATAAATGCGTGCAGCGCTCTGCCCCTTGGGTTGGTGTAAGTATATCCCCAGACGGGGTGGGCTGCGTTGAAGTCGCCCACTACTAGGAGCGGATGGTTGGCCGCCATGTGGGCAGCTTGCTCTATTACTTGCTTCAGGGCGTGGGGAGAGCTCTTCGGTCTGCAGTAGATGTTGAGCAGAAAAAGGGTGCGTTTTCTCTTAACCGCTTTCGGAATTAGCTCGAGCAGTATTCCTAAGGGCTCTGACTGTTGAAGGGGGTGTTGAATAGCAACAAGTCGCTTGCTGATAAGGGTGTGAAGACTATTGCCTTTTTCTGTGCTGTATGTGATGAAGCCGGGAAGGCGAACCTGGGTGTTAGTCTCTTGAAGCGCGATAATTTCGGGTGGGGTAGATGATGCCGAAAGGTACTGGGTGAGTGAACCGTGCTTATTTTTGAATCCGCGACAGTTCCACTGCCAGACAGTGAGTTTCTGTTGGGTGTTCGGTTGCCTACTGCATCGTTGTGCTGCCATCCTGGGGGAAAAGAGGGGTGACTTGGTGAGGGTCAGCCGTTTGGGAGGTTTGGTTGCTGTGCCACTGCTGAGGAGCCACGAGCGGAAGCATTTGTTCCTCTAGCTTGACTATGCGTGCCGTCACTCGTGCATCGAATTGCAACATGCGGTCGGTCAAGTACTTTTCTAGAGTAGCCTGAATAGATTCGGTAGATCGTGTTATTAATTCTTCTATCTGCTGGAGGGTCGGTATAGAAGGTGTGGGTTGTGCGTTCTGGGAATGGTTGGGATGCTACTCTTTTGGCGGGATTGGGGATTTTTCAGCCCGTTTGCATTTTTCGGGTGGGGAAGACTGGGTGCTGGCTTTTGCAATGCTGCGTGTGCTAAGGAACTCCTCCTGCATCGCAGATAATTCTGCTCTGAGAGATGCAAGTTCAGCTTTTAGAATAGCATTTTCCTGTAGTAGGCGGGCATTCTGCGCCTGCACCTGTGTTATTTCAGGGTGGTGAAGGGGGGGGGGGGGAGGGGCGGAGCTTTGGAAGAGGCGACCTTTGCCCAGCTCACCTGAGATGGTGACGTAGTCGTCTGCGATGCTCCGATTCCCCTCGTGGTGCTTGGTGGCCTTGTTTTGGAGGCATGCTTGGATCGGGATCGGGAGCGACGTTCTGATTCCCTTCCGCTTTTGGTCGGTGCCTGGGAACTGTCTCGCCTGTTCCGGGATTGAGTACGGGAGTTTGGAGTCGTTTTGCGAGCATCCACGGACAGTGAGCGGGAACTCCTGGCGTTTGTGGGTGGGGCTCCTCCCTTTCTGCGGTTGATCGGAGGAATCTCTTGGGACATGGCTTACTTGCCGTTGTATGGGCGCCTCCGCAGAGAGTACACTGGGGGCGGCACTCGTGCTGGTCCGAAGTCAGTTGAACGCCGCAATCCTTGCATTTGGGCGTTGATGGGGGGTGCGGGCACACGTCTGCTCTGTGGCCGGTCTTGTGGCACACGTGACAGTGGGCGACCGTGCGCTTGTAGAGGTAGCACCTCGTCTCTACCCCACCGACGTAGACCATAACCATAAAGGGCACTTTCGTCCCCATAAATGTTATGACGATGGTTGTAGACTTTCCTAACCTGCGGCACGTGAGTGGTTCGAATCCTGGAGCTGAGATGGCTTTCATTATTTCGTCGGGCGTTGCTTCGAGGTGGATGTTATGAATCACGCCTTTGCAGGAATTATCCGGGGAGACCCCGTATGATGAAACTTCAAAGGTGCCATTTCCAATTGTAAGTTTTTCTATCTTGCTCAGTGCCGCGGCAGTGTCTGGGGAAGGGGTGCTTACGATGAGGATGTTCTGATTTTCGTCGATGCGGATGTTCTGATTTTCGTCGATGCGGGCACGCAAGATGCAATCTGAGAGGGCCATGGGGCTCACCTTGCTTAGTGGCAGGCCGTTGCGAGGTCTGATGGCCAGCTTGTAATCGTCGGCGGGCAGCGGTGGCAGTTTCGGCCTTCGCGGTGAGCGGCTGGGGCGAAGATCCGATTTCGGAGGCGTCAAGGTCGTCGTCGGCGTGATCGCTTGTGATTTCATTCTGCGGCGCTGGGCCCTGCTTTTGACGGTGATGCAGTCCGTGGTGTCATTATTCCCGCCGGTAGTAATTCCATCTTCTTGCGAACCTCGCAAATCCATTTCTTCGTCTTCTGAGATGTCTGTAGACGACCGGTGAGCTTGGGCGGCGTCCGCTAGAGTCATGGCAGGCGCCATCTCCTGCGACGAGGCAGCCGATGTCGTGGCTATGCCTCGCCGCTAGCTTGTTAGGGTTAGCGGACCTCCGCCGCTTCGAAACTTGAACTGGCCGTAAAATGAAGAATGTTCTACGTACGCTTTCAAGCTTGATGTTGTCGTGCTCCTGGTGGCTTCATGAACACGATGCGAGTGTTGAATCCAGTCGGAACAGGAAATTTCCGCTGGAATTCGCCTTTGTTTGGAGAGCCAGTGTAGGGTCTGTCAGAACAGCTCGCCTCCAGGTGGCGCCTCCTGCGTCTTACGAAGCGAACGCACATCCCCGTACCGCGCACGCCGCACTCACGTTTTCGCCAAGCGTGGCTCAGTACAGCATCTCGTGCGGGCACAGCATCTTGCCCCCTCCCCCCACACACTTTCGGAGAAGCGTCTCGCGCCGCCGCGGTGAACCGCTTTCCCCTCCCGATTTCGCGATACTCTCCGCATTCGATTTCTTTCACTCTTCGGTCTTCCCATCGTTCGCTCGGTTACAACGACGGCGGTGACGCGGCTCAGCCCAGGAAGGGGAGCCAAAGCGCTGCGTCCTAAAATTAGTGCAAACTAAGCATATTCTTCGTGTTCGCTACATACGTTAAGTGCTCAAGGTATCGTAAGTCAATGCGGTCGTCTTTGTGAGTGTTAGAGTAGGGAAACAGACCATATTTTAGATGCGGAGCGTCTTATGCTCGGGGGTATGTCCCGCGCCTTCGGCGGTGGTCCGGCGTCCGCACACCACCGTTTCTTGGCCAATCCCCCACGTCTTATACTCGCGGGTATGTCCCGCAGCGTCGGCGGTGGTCCGGCGTTCGCACACCACCGTTTCTTGGCCAATCCCCCACGTGGGTACGTGCTATAGGAGAACAACAACAACAACAACAACAACAACTCCGGTTGTGCTTGCGCTTGACTCCGTGATTTTTCAGATGAAGTAGGATGAAGGCAACAGCCCCGTCAGTGAGTGTGCTGACGCAATTAAGTGAGAGCATCAGCGCAAAAACTAACAGCAATTACACCCAACTACAATCCACGGAACGTGTATCGATCTCGTCTTTACCAACTGCAACGGCGACTACTACATACAACCGCTGCTACGAGAACCACTGACTGTGCACTTCAGCGACCATAAGGCCGCTCATACTTATAGTATGAGACTTGCAAACCTAAATAAAGACCTTTAGATACCACTTCAATCTCGTCTCACTCGCGTATATACGCATACAATAAGGAAAATTACACCCATCTCCCCGAAGGGAACCATGAGTAGGATATATGAGCATTACGGGGTTCACTAAATTTCCACCGAATTTCGCTAACAAACATAATGGAAACGCAAACGGAACCCCCATGACGCTCGGCATCCTATTCATGGTTCCCTTCGGGGAGATGGGTGTAATTTTTTTTAGCATAGGCGGAACCTAATTTGGTGTTTCTTAGCCTGAATTCTTCAAGTAAGCGTTGCTAGACGACCGGGACTGCGGAATGCAGCCGGGTTTTGCAGCAGTTGCAGCATTGTCATAGCTTTGGTGCACCAGGCAATTATGTACTTAGTGTTAAATATAACTTCAAGACGCTTAGCTCCAGCGGGAATTTTAAAGACGATAGTCTTTCTTGGGCTTCTAGAGATTTGGTCTGTAAGTAAGTCTGTCTGTCTGTCTGTCTGTCTGTCTGTCTGTCTGTCTGCCTGCCTGCCTGCCTGTCTGTGTGTCTGTCTGTCTGTCTGTGTGTCTGTCTGTCTCTCTGTCTGTCTGTCTGTCTGTCTGTCTGTCTGTCTGTCTGTCTGTCTGTCTGTCTGTGTGTCTGTGTGTCTGTCTGTCTGTGACTCGATTCAGCCAGCCGGCCAATGTGAAACAAATTCTGCGCAATAGTCTATATATACTCACCGCCAAATTTAAATATCTAAGCCCGGTGTCAATGTTCCTACTTTTCAACATTGCTGAACAAGAACAACACATTACGCAAATATAAGACAGAAGAACAATACATAAGCGACATTTGGAGTGTTCTTTTGTAAACAAATTCATAGATGCTTGATTTTTGCGAAATGAGGGGTTGGGGGGGGGGGGGGCGCTGCGATAGCCGAAGCGAGGGGGCGCGTTCACATCGGCTCCATCATTTATGATTAATTTCGCAGTGATAGTTTTTTTCTAATCGACGTTTTATTTATCTGAATATGTTCGAGAAGTCGAGGGGCACCGACGGGTACTAAAAGCTCGCAAAGGTACGCCTTCTTCGCCGAATTATCGGACATATGCTACCACCACCGTCCGAGGGGCCGCTAAGCCTCGGCGTGCGAGCGCTAGGCCTCGTCGCCGTCGCACCTGCCGTGGCTCGCCGCCTCCGCGGCCGCCGCTCAGCCCCGAGATGGTGGATACTTTCCCTCGGGTCTTTCTCCGTGCCCTCGGGCAACGATGTCCGACTCCCAAATGTGCATGGAAGTTCAAGGTGAAGATATTTCACCCGAGGAATTCCACAGCGATGCCGGCTGCACGCTCGCGGGGGAACGCATGTCGAGACTCCGTCAACTAGACCTTGTCACGAAGCTC
Source organism: Haemaphysalis longicornis (assembly GCF_048455015.1). Classification (NCBI taxonomy): domain Eukaryota; kingdom Metazoa; phylum Arthropoda; class Arachnida; order Ixodida; family Ixodidae; genus Haemaphysalis; species Haemaphysalis longicornis. Next base: position 20,883,701 of record NW_027526203.1, read on the forward strand.
GTCGGCAACAACAACCATGTCAACAAGGAAGCGAAAGACAACAAGAACATTCGAGCCTCGGTCATCAAGGCAGCGAGAATGCCAGCCATGCCTGTTACGCTAGGATCGTGCAGAACCCAATGAGATGAATGCCGGACAAACACACAGGACGGAATGTATTTACAACATGTTTAGCCACTCAAGGAAATGGAGGTAACTAAAAAAAAACGTTCGCAAAGCGGGTTCGGTTAACTTTCCACGACAGTGGCTGTCGCTAGGTCCGCAAACAGTTGCGTTGAGCACGACTCACAGGTACGTCTTGTTGGGGTGCAGTGGTCGTCGAGGGTGAGGGTCGCAAACTTAGCCGGCCGCTCCACGGACAGGTCGCCAACGAGCTGGTGAGAGTTGCGCATGAAGACACAAATTGCCCAGCACACAGTCCCAACTCGTTCCAGCCCCTTCCCAGCAACTTAGGGGAATAGTTCAAAACCCAAACAGAAGCTCGAGCCACTCTCCTTAAAGGAGCCATGAAGAGAAAATACAACTTCGTTTAATTTGAAAGAACTAGGATTCAGTATCTCACTCATCTCCATTACAGCCGCAAAAGATGTTTTTTTTAACGAAAAAAAGCAAGAAGTATTTAAAAACTTTCAAATTTTGCGCCACAGTGACGTGTTATGAGAAAGAATGACGTCATACGGGCCAACAATAAAACATAATTTTCAGTGCGGTAACTGCACGTTAGCGTTCAAGTGATGCGGTCAAATAGAACTAGAAGCCCCATTACAGACGTCCTGTCCTGTGTCGTCGCGACAGGTCAGTTAGGCGGCCGCCAATCGCACAAACAAGGTTCCGTGACGTCATAGAAAAGTTGCGAGAAATCGGCTAGGGGGTCGCGACTGCTTCACACGTTTTCGTTAATATCTCCGTTATTTGTTCGAAGATTTCGGTGATATTGGTATCATTGTTATCGGGACTAAGCAGTCTTTCTAATAAAGCCAACTTGTGTTTTGTCTTCATGGCTCCTTTAAGCCTGAGAAAAGTTTCGTGGCTACAGAAGCTCAGACACCCTGACAGATTCAAACATCCTCTCAAGCAAAACAAGACTAGTCAAGTTATTTCCCCGGAAATATGACAAGAAATACAGTGAGTGGCGAAACCCATCCATGTCAGTCCACAAAACCTGGGGCTGCCCCATATTTGGCCCTCCGCACTCGACACCACAAACTTGATCTATGGGAGCCAGCTCTGACCAGTTTCGACCCCAGGATTCAGAGTGACTTGATTATCCGACCCTGGAGTGGGGCAGAAGTGACCGGGGCCCTTGAGGGAGGAACCCGTCCGTTGCCCAACATCAACCACTCTTTCCTAAGTATGTTTTACAGCGAAGCTGTTAGCCTCTCGTTCATCGGAAAATTTCGTGTCGTAAACAAAAACCCAGGCAGGACCCAGCAGTTCTCGCCTACGACATAGAGCGCACGCGTCAGGCTAATGGGGCATACAGGATAGGGCTCAGTATTCATTATAAAAAAAAAACAAGCATTTGAATCGCATTATTGATGATAAGGTGCCTATAAATAATAGGACCCCACCACCCACCCCCCTACCACCACTATGTGTTCCTGGTAAAAATTATATTTTCAGATTATGTTGGAAGGCTAAGCAGGACTAGAATCACTAAATAGAGCAATTCTTGCCCAAAACACCGAGCGCATGGGTCAGGCTAGGCACGAGCCGCACGACCCAGCATTTGCCGCCGGAAAAGTCGAGTGAAAGCGGCACGCCCGCCGAGACAACGAGTAACATTTCACACCCTCCCCATCAGCAGGTGTAGTGGTTTACAACAGCTTTGATGGACATCCACTTTCGCAGGCCGGGATGGCGACCATTTTTTCGCTGTTGCTATCTCTGCGAACGAAATGTGTTGTATGCCTTTGATCAGAGAGATGTTTGGTATTTCTGTGAAATAGTGTCCCATTATATAATTGGAATCGTGTTGGGGCGGCAAGTGTAATTTACGTAGGGTATTTTCTGAGTAAACCGTTAGAATACCATTGCGCTACTCAGCACGAGGTCGCGGGTTGGATTACCAGCCGCGGCGGCCGCTTTTCTGATGGAGGCGAAAAGCAAAAACTCCCGTGTGTACGAGATTTCGGCGCACGTAAAGATGCCCAGGTGGTTAAAATTAATACGGAGCCCTCCACTACGGCGCGCCTCATCGTCTGCGTTGCGTCGGCGCGTTAAACCCTACAATTAATCAATTTTGTTAGAACACCAATGAACACTCAGAGCCTTTACGTTTATTGTTTCGCACGTAATACTGTTCACTTCGTATTTGTAGTAGTCATTGCCGTGTTTGACACATTGACATGGTGTTTCATAACAGCATTGCTTAGAAGCACGTATATTGAAGAACTGGTTAAAATTCGGTGAGCTCCAGATGATGAGGGAGCAGCTGCTGCACATCCCGGTCTTCCCGAAGTTGCAGCCGGGCCGGGCTGAAGAGCCCGTTCCAGGTGGGCGGCGGCGTGAAAAGTTCGGTTATTCAGTGTTTAGCAATAGCGCACAATGGGTTGCAGTCGACTGAGGTGGCCGTGAATCATCCGTTCATTCCCTGAGTGTAGGTGAACGAAGAAAACAGCAGGGGCTAAAGTACACGTTTCAAGCACAAAATTATTGAAGAGTGCTCTACCAAACTCTTGGTTTTTGGCCTTCATGTGCCTCTACGTAAATATATGTACGCGAGAGGATCAATCCATACCTACTCGTTAGTACTAGGCTGGCAAACCTCGCCCACCATTTTCGAAATGCCAATCATAAATGAGCTACGAATAGCGAAAATCTGCGCAAAATCACACTCTCTTTAGAAGATGAAACAGACGACACGAGCGCAGTGTGTCGTCTGAACCTTCACTATCAACCACGATAACAACCCGTTGAATTTGTCGTCCAGTTACGTATACAATGTTTTTCGCGCTTCTGCGGTGGGGTTCTATATTGAAGTTCTGTACGATGTTAAAAGTCCAATAAGATGTTTAATTACGCGTGTAATAAAATGTACAGGTCTACAAGGCCTAGGGACTAATAACTTTCGTTCCCATTTCCACAGGTCCCATATATGGGCCCCTATTGGGCATTAGTGAAATCTTTTGCGTGCCCTTTGCAACTTTCTAATGAGGATTGAACCTCGGCATCTGCTGCTGAAGGCCAGCCGCCGGGGCAGGCAGGCGAGCAGTTGGGGAGAAATTGGCATCTTGGCAAGTTGAAGGTGCGCTCGCTGTTCTGCCACGATGTCACCACTTGCTTCAGTTTACGTCTTCTTGATGTTGTCCTCGATTCAGGCAAAAATTCGCCAAGCCGTAACTTCACAATTTCAACGTACAAAGGTTTATTTTTTGGAGCGACTTCATAACCGAAACAGGTCTTCTGGAGGTGCATGTTGGATATTGGCATATTCAAGAATGACAAGGTAATATCGCTACACGCTCGCTAAGCACGCTTGCCGAAACCCGTGTAACAGCGTACCGTTTCAAGTGGTACGGCGGGATTTTGAGTGGGGCACAAGTGCCGGCTGGGGCTACTGGTGGCACCTGCTTATATTGCTACTTCTGAAGACACCTAAAAGCATTAGTTAAGGCGACCGCACACATTCCGTAAAAAAGGTGGTTCTAGTTAAGTGTCTTATGGTATGGCGCGCGTAAGAGCATTACACAGTGGGAGGGCCTTTTTTGTACTTTATCTTGCATCTTGCAAGAGCAGTTTCTTTTCATTTTTGCCCAACCTGCCAAACCGTTACCAATGTGAGTAGACAGAGCCACTTAATTTTTCCCACGGCAGGTCTAAAACCTAGCCTCAGGAAGGAATTGTCATCAGATTGCTTTGTACAGTGCAGGCCGAGGACCTCTCCCTTGTCCCCCCAAGCGCTGCTCTCTTGCGATCGCCTATCCCGTCTTCTTCCTGCGATCTTTTTTTCTTTCCCCCGCTGAGTTAATGGTATTCATTTACTTCGAGTTGCGCTTCTTGCTTCCGTCTCTCTTTTTAACGCGGGAGCATTAGCAGTGCTAGAAGTCGAAAACTGTCCCGCGTCGGCGTCAACCTCCACTTGTCAAGCGGGGTAGGTGGCGTTTAGAGGGATTTCATTCTCCTAACGTTCCACCTGCTAACCAATGGGATAGAAGGAACGAGCGGCTACAATGACTCACTGACACCGGCGACAGCAACTTCATAATGACACTTCAGCGATAGCTGACAGCTATTGGGTTCTATATAGTAAAAGTATAGCTTAATGAATTCACGAGTAGCGGTAGTGTTCGCTGGTACTCCAAGGCTGCTGAACGGTGGAACAACGGGAAAGAAGCTATTCAGGAACGCTATCGGATTTCCTTCGCGCAAAGCCAGTTGATCGATCCTTTTTTGTTTCAGCTTATAGTTGCTTCCTACGGTCTCACCTCATTTAAGTATACTTGCTTCTAAAACCCTTGGATAAATACAATATATGCATTAGGCAAACATTTACAAACTTTAATGCTCGAAGTGAATCTTACAATAGAAACAACATAACACCGCAATACGTGCACAAAGAAGGACATTTCATAGCATTTAGATTGTCGTCACCAAGAAGTTTCCGGCTTTTTTGTGTGCAAATAAATTTTCAGATAAGTTGAGACCAAGAGCGCCGCAAAATTTGCAAATGCGAAGGTACCCAAAAATATCGTGGTTGTTCCGACCAACTCGAATTTTATCCGTTCACTCTAACCGTTCCCAGAACCGTGTCACTACCCGTTCCCGGAACAGGTTCGAAACGGTTCCTTCAATTCGTTCCGGTTCGGGTTCAGTACCAAAATGGCGGAAAATCAGGGTTTCGGTAAGGTTCGGTTCCGATTTTCGGCTCGGTTCTGTTTCCACTTTAACACCGTACTTCTAACCCCCAGCAATCGGGGAATGTCGTCGCCAGCACCTTTTCTTTGAATTTGAAATGACAGCGAGCCGGTATAATAATTATTCCAAATTATGCGGTCCCCTGCGTCCTTACCGCACAGAGTTCCTCTTCTTGTACACGCGCATGCGGGAGCGCAGCCAGTCCACGGTCTCCCCGGTTTCAGCCCCTCCCCTACCGCCGAAACCTTGTTCCAGGCCTCCACAGCACTGTCCTGCTTTTCAGTCAGCTGCTGCTGTAGGCTCCGCCTTCAGCCTGTGGACGTGCCGCGCCTGGTTGAACAAGACATCCACGCTGCTTACTTCTTCCACTTTTGTAAATAAACAGTACGATATGCAAAATTTCTTTTTTAAAACGGGGTCGGAAAACCAAAGTATGCACTCTTTTACGAAACATCTTAATTTACACCTTCAACATTCAGAGTTAAAATGAATCCTCTGCAAGACGCGACGTTAATAAAAAAGGCATATGATCGCGCTTGCTAGAACCACGAGGGGACTGCTTTCATGGGTAAAAAACTGCACAACGATGTGTAGCGCTGTAGACTTGAACAAACTTCAGCGCTCATAACTGTTCGGGCATGGGATTTCTTACTGCAAAATCCTTTTCACTACCGCACCGCAATTTTGCGGTCCTAGCAACTTTCGGGTGGAACCAAGATGTCTGGCGAACACTTACGACAGTGTTACCGTGGGATTGTAGCCCACATCTTACCAACGTTTCCATGCAGAACCCACATCTTCTGCGTGGAAAATGGGAGGCATACCACCAAACCGCTCAAAGCAAAGTAAAATAAGGCCTTCCGAAGGACGACAGACGCTTGTGTTCGACAACACCGTGCCGTCCACAATGGTGTCACGCGATACGGTGCTGGCTGCAGCAGTGTGTGTGCCATTAAATTATGAAATTCCGGTCGGCAATGCGCCCAAACATGATTACTTAGGGCGATTCGCCTCAGCGGCCTACTTTACATCTTTGGGGTTTGCCTATCCGCATCTCTTGCATCGAGCCATCTGCGTGAGGTCTGGACGAAAGCAGACAGGAGGAGCAAAGTAGGTAGGCGGAGTGCAGGAAATTGAGGGGGGGGGCGGGAAAAGGGGGCTGGTGATGACGTTGTAGGAGAGGGAGTAGTAGAAGGCAGAGCAGAGGCGGAGAGGACGGAGGATGATAGTGATGAACGACAAAGTGGCGAGCAGAATGGATAGTGTGTGTGGGAGATGAGGAGGGGTTGGGGCGATGTAGATCGAAGGTGAGTCCATCAGACGAAGAGAATTTCACGGCTGGTGCAAATCCCGACTCCTGAATCGGAATGACCGCCCCCACATAAGTGTGCATCACAACGCCCCTATATGCTAAGTGGGCGTGCCCCAAAGCTTGAGTGGTTTAGTGTTTCGTTAATGCTAACTTCTGGAGGTTGCCACCTGCATGAATGAGGGAAGAGAAGGGAAGAGTGAAGCAGGAGATGGAGGGTTATTGCTGGGTTTAAGAACAGTTATAGTGTGAGGGTTGAAATGGGGACAATAGGAAAGGTAGGAAAGTAAGGGGTAGTAAAGGGAAGAGGGGACAAGGACAGAGGAAGCGAAAGAGCGTATATATAAAGGTAGGAATGGAGAAGGCGGCGTTATGTGGACGAAGAGGTGAAAACGGCGGCGTCTACCAACGACATTTGGTTTCATTTCTTCTCTCCCCTTTTCCTTTCTCGTAATTTTATTTTAATGAACGCCATAAAATTGGCGGATCCCATGCAGGAGTGGGAATCGACGTAACGCGAAACTTTCTTTGTGTCATACCTTCATTGAAATGAACTGGCCTGAGACATGCTCTTCAGTGTTATTGTGCTTGGTGTAGTTGCCGATTTTTCAGAACTGTGAGCCATGGCGAGTGCGTCGAGAAACACGAGACGCAAAGAGAAACGCTGCAAGTTTCAATCTTCCTGGTGAACACGCCTCCAGCTCCAAGCGTAGTGACCCGTGATACACACAGAACTGGGGTGTCCCCAGGCGCGCCACGCAGCCGCTGCCCCACCCGACCAAAACTTGGCTGAAGAGCCAAACAGACCAGCGCTTTGAAAAGAGCGTCAGCTGCCGCGTTATTTTGTGACAGCGATTTTACGCTAAGTAGAATGCTGGGACTGAAATAATGACAGCCTGTGGTTACCTCGCACCGTTTAAATTTCCCTGAATGAAGTCTCGGAATTAGAACGACCTGTGACAGCAGTTTCAAGCACTGTTGGCCCGTGTGCCCTCGTGGAGGTCAACTATGTTCGCATCAAAATGGGTGTGCCAACGGCGGCCAGGTCACACTCGGAGCAGAAAGAAAATCGCTTTCCAGATACACTGTAGAATCTTTTTGAGATCCCAGCTCCATCGCCATCGACCGCCATCAACCTGCTGCGGCCAGCTAACCTGATCAACCTGATGGACTTCGGCCAATCTTCCTTGGCTGCCATCATCATCATCACAGATCACGCTTCACAAGCGCACGCATTGCTTCTTCGTCTTCTCTTCCCTTCGACGTCCCATTAAAGACAGACCTCGATGGTCACTTCTCTCTCCCCTTGACGCTCGAGTCTCGTCCTTGGGGGTCGACGGATCCCATAACTTGGTGCCGAAACACGAGCGATGAAGAAGACGACCAGGCGCGGCTACAAGATGGGCGCTTTATAGACGGTTCTCTGTATATATATGTAAATATATCTGCTTTCTATCGACGACGTCCTCCTCCCTAGCCTCCCTGGACGTTATTCCACATACACCATACCAAAACGCCATAGTTTACTCTCATGGTTAACAGGTGAAGGTAGTGTAGTCAGTGACTAGGTTTGATTAAATGAATTGCTTGTTGATGCTTACGGTGCATCAGAGCAATCTGCTGGTGCGGACATAGTTTTGAGCATGGCCGCACCACAGCCTTCTCGTCGAGCCGAAACAGCGCGCATACCGGGCCATTCCTTAGCTCCAGTGCGGTGGTCTGTTCTCATGCTCACCATCGTCGTTAATTAGATTAGTCTCGAAATTATCGATGATGCTTGACTTTTAAAATAATTGAGGAAGCACTCTTTCCGAGAGAAACTAATGAGAACTTGATTACGGAAGGTACGCTGTTCTGTTAAAGTCGTGAATAAATTATTGTACCAGCGTGCCAGTGGTGCCAAGATAATTCAGTACCTTGTGTGTAAGATTTCAGTTTACAGTGATAGAAACGAGGGTGTTTCACAATCTTGCAAGCTTATTCGCACGACATACCAAATGTTTAAACAACCAATACACTGGTCATAGAATTCTGAAACACAATTATTCAGAGACTAGCTATTTAATTCTCATTGCCCTGTGAGGACGATAAGCCTATACACCGGCGCACACCACCATGCCAACCAGTGAGTCTATGAAGATGGTGTATATATCGGTCGAAACCCATGCTCGAGCAGATTCCTGCCTGCCATTAAAACACATCTCGCGATCATCTGCCATGTTTCATGCAGTTTGTCCTGCCGGCGCGTAACCGTATACGCGAGTATTCACGCACCTTTGCTGGAAACAACTCAAGAGGGTCAAAAAGCACAAAATATTTGCTCTTTTGATGAGTAAGAATTCCGGCAACACTGACCACATTTACAACATTCCTGGGGAAACAGGCCACTCAAACCGTATTCCGCGGCACTCTGCTCTATGGGCCTCGTGCAAAATACATATATACAGCAGATTGCTACGCGGCTTAACCTAAACAACCGTAAAATAAGTATACAACAATTACTGCGTTTTTTTTAATTGACAATTGTTATAATAATAGAAATATTACGCTGACGAGTTGTGCGGGAATACAAGCTGAAATAATTTAGAAAGCGCCCCTTCTCCAATAAAAGCAGACGACAGTACACGGATCAGCTGCCTGCGACGCCGACGTTCACGAAGCACGTAGTACCCGAAAACAAATAAAAATAACAGATCCATAGGTGCATTTGCGTATGTGCACGCTACTTGGCGTAAGACCGCTGCAAAAAAAAAATGCCGTGTATCCAGTGCATATTTTCGTAGCGCCTCAAATAGCCTTTGGTGTCGTATAATCTGTGCACGCATAGAAAATACACGGAACAACCCACGGATATGCATGCTTAAATTGTACGTAGTCATACCAGCAAAATATGAAGCTTTAAAATGAAAATAGAAACGTAAATGTAAAACGCTACACAGCGACACAACATTAAACAGATGGACACACACCAGCCACAATTCGGAGACTCGCATCTACACTTTTATTGAAAGGACTCTCAAATATCTCAAACATATGTTCGTGTACAACTTGTAGTTTGCGTTTCTGCGACAGTCGGTGAAAAACGAGTTCAAGTGGGGCTCGTTGCACAAAATATTTTTGCTGACAAAGATAACTTGCACCAGCACTATTCACGCTGTCATGTAGTCATGCCAGCGTAGTCACACAAACATCACGTACAATGCTGTCAGCTTTGAAACAATCTCCATTATTCAAAATGGTCTTATTTTATCAAGGGCACTCCGAATGCCAGAGGAATCATTCATGCACAATTAAAGCTCCTGTTGTGCGATCTACCATATATGTGCCCGTGTCTATGTCGAGCGATAAACAAGGTAAATAAACGTTCAGGGGCTTTCATAAAAGCCTCGTCTCGCGCATCTACGTCCAAAATTATTCGCATTATAAGGACGCATTTATAAACCTATGAAAGCACTTCAAAAAGCATTGCGATATTTTTATGAGCCCATCCAACGAACTCATCGTAGTTTCAGCAGTTTGAGGTTGAGTTTACTCAAGTAGTTAGCATTTTCAAATACCTGCCTCTACAAACCTGAATCTTCGGGCTCTTGAAGCCGCTTATCCTTGGTGTCGCAATACACACAAACATTTCTCCGCGATTTCGCACACACAACACATCAAATCACTTCCTGACATGTACAAGGCACAGTGGAGTCTATACACCGGAGAAATTCGCTTCTGCAAGCACCATGAAGTCGCGTAGTCGGTCTTCTCCTCAAAATAAGCTGTCCGCCAACTGCTTGGTTATGCCAGCAGTTCTAACCCAGCCGTTCAAATCTAAAGCTCAATAAATCAAATCCACCAAAGCGACCACAGCAACCAAGGCGTTGCTGGCGTCGTTAGGACGTTATGCCGTTATTTCATGCTCTTCGGGGGCCGGCGGCCCCACAAAAAATTTTTCACTGGTGGAACGATCACACCTTCCCTCACACATACATTATCGCTTCCGGGAGGCGCTGCACACAAAGACGCCCACTCCTGCACTCCTCTCGTTCTCTTGGTAGCATCGCGGGCTTCCGTCTTTTTATTTTTATCTTTTATTTGGGCGACGCTGCTGGTGTTCAGTGGAAGCCGTTGGAAAATGACAGCGTGACCGCGCGCTGCGCGGAGACCATCCCGCCCTTGTATAAAACAGGTTTTTGTGTGATGAATCGCTTTCCTGTCACCTTTGCGAACCATATTCAATTTAATAAAGTACCGTTTGGATGTTCGTATCGCATGGCAACAGAATAGCGGTCATTTCTTCTTTCTCTTTCAATAATCGCATACTGCGCGGAATATCTATGCTCCGGACGTCGTTTGCTCACGGACTTCAGAAGTTATGCGTCCGTTGTCCGCAAGATGGCGCTGATCACAGCACATCAGTGGCGCCACCATACAAGCGCACGAGGCCCATAGCATCTGAAGAGTCTTACAGAAAACCTTTTAATATGAAGGGGAATTTGACATCCACCTGAAATGCAGCCGTACAGCTACAAATCCTGGAGCGGGAAGAATTTTTCTCCAACTGAGAAGTTTCTGAGAAAGCCGTACAGCTTTCCTTTGTAGCCGTACAGCTGCATTTCAGGTCAATATAAAATTTACCTTCCCTGAAACTTACTTCGTCTTGATAATGGCTCCTAAAGCGGGTCAATTAATTAAAACATTTTAATGTAGAGTACCATATCTCGCTGCAACTTGAAGCATTGAATGGTTGAAGGCGGCCTCTGGATCTAAAAGGCGCCATTGCACGAGGACGCGGGTGCGATTCCCGGCCGTGGGGGCCGCTTTTCTGTTGGAGGCGAAAAGCAAAAACGCCCGTGTGTCCGATATTTCGGCGCACGTTAAATATCCCAAGGCGGTCAAAATTAATCTCGAGCCCTCCACTAAGGCGCGCCTCATCGCTTGCGTTGCATCGGCGCATTAACTCATATAATCAATCAAATCAATTAAAATGCGCCATTTTTTATTAAGAGGGACGGCTACTACATACGCGAACAGGGCGGCAGTCGTGGTAACAAAGCTCATTGTTGTGCCTGCATGTTTGCATAAGCTATGCCATTGGTGGAAAATCTCGGCTCCCCTTCGCGGCTTCCTTACCCACCCCTGTCACCAGCATGATCCCCTAAGCCCGGCTACCCTCGCTCCATGTCCCTTGCGCCGTGTCACGCACGCCATGTCACACATGTCACTTCCCACATGTGTGGTAATATACAATCAAAGCATATATGTGGAAAGGGCTTATTCACCACTATACTCTTTATCACTCGCTACGGAACAGGGCACGACATCCGAAATTCCCGCCGGACGTTGCGACGTCTTTCCTGAATAGGGCACTAAAACAGCGTCAACCTCCGGTGCACAATTGCTTGTATCGCTACAAATCCCCACTCATGGCTAAACGACCAAAAAAATGCAAGCGTTCCGGGTAGTCAGTCGCATATGCTGACACCTTTGAAAGCAAGGGTTCAAATCGCACCGAGTAATATCCAACGCGAACTGTCCAGTCACCACCACCGGCCGCCACCGGGACGCAGCAGTGCAAGCGGTGTCCTCAGCTTATTCGTGCTTGCAAAAACGTGGTACCGCATTATTATTATTATACAGACGAGGCATCTACATTTACGAGAGCTTACTGTATGAGCCTTGTGCGAGGCTGATACCGATTTTTATGGCTATTACACTCACCTTCGTCGTGGGGACGGGTTGGCAGGCCTAGCAGCTGTGCCGACGATTGCCACCGGTGGGGCGGCTGGACGCCGAACACGGAGAAACCACGGCGGGGCGCTCGGCGGCTACGGCAGTCCTGCAGACCGCTGGGCAGCAGCTGCACCGTTACGGGCTACCGTGGGGGCAGCAGGAAGGACGCCGCGTGCTCAGGACGTGGTCACCGCCAGCGATGAAACGCTCGGCGCTGCGGGAACTCTGTGGACGGCGGTGCACGAGAAACGAGGCGATGGCGATGCGGACGCGTCTCTCGTGAAACATGTTTAAACGACAAAGAAAAAAACACAGCGCCAAGCCGGCGTTGGCGCTGTCCGACAGTTGGTAAAAAAGAACACAGACCTTTTGCCGTGAGCAGAAGGTAACAAATAGAAACGAAATGGGCCTTCGCTGGTGGCCAGTGTAATTTTTTTTTAAATGCAGAGCATTTGTATAACTCACGATGTCACCCGTGCGTCGGCGTCCGAAGCAGCCAGCCTCCCCCTACACTATAAAAAGAAGAAGAAATAACAGTTACCGGCGCCTGGTTTCGACCCACGACCCTGCGGGCGGAACGCAAGGTACATGGTGCTCTACCCACTGCGCCACAAAACCGACACAGAATCAAAGGCTACGAACGCGCCTTATATCCTTGACTCATTCAAACTACGTCGTCAGCGGCGTGCGTTGGCGACTCCGTGGCGTGCTAGCGGCGTGATATCTGCGTGGTGTACACGTGATAGCACCAACCCCCCAAACACTAAACGTTACCGCAATACAACCACCCCTATAAAGCGGGTTGGCGCGGGCTCCACTCCAGTCAACTCCTGCGCTCTCTTCTCTTGCATTCGTCGTCGGTCGCAGTTGATAAGCGATGGAAGCAAGACCTTCAACTAGTAGCGCGACGCAATCCAACATCAGCGTCGCGGAACCAGTACAAGACATCGTACCATCGTCTTCGTCGACGTCGGCAGAAGACAAGGCGGCGAGGCGGCGCGCTGCCGACGCCGAACGCAAGCGTCGTAAGCGTGCCGCCGACGCCGACAAGTTGACGTTACCTACTTACGTCTCTCTCCTCTCTGTGTCTCTCTCTCTCTCTCTCTCTCTCTCTCTCTCTCTCTCTCTCTCTCTCTCTCTCTCTCAAACCCAACTACCACCAACAACTACTACCACCAACAACTACCACCACCACCACTACAAACCCTACGCCACATAAACGACCCCAATGCTGTGCAGTTACTCGTGTCCCTCGCGCGAGGGCATGCGACGGAGGATTTTTTTTCATTTCCACCTTTCGAAATTGCCACGTGGTTGAATGCGAAGAGATAGAGAGAGAGAGCACATATCAAAACACACAACTTCGGCGTCTTCGTCTTCCCTTCGCGAGACAACATAAAACGAAAACATCTAAGTTCGAGCCATAGATATTGCTGAGAAGTCGTTGCTATCTGTCATGAATGTCGTTAAAGTCCCCCTTGGCGCTGGTACGAGGACATGGCACAAGCCGTAAGCGGCTGGCAATGCATAAAGCACATCGAACGCATGCACAACTGGTCAGGTGAAATGGTAATGACAACTACGATAACTCGCCAACGCTCCAAACGCAGCGAGGGTATACACGCCGTCGGACAGGCCGTTGGGGCCCCCGTCAGGAGCTGCTGTGGTGACGCTTCGTTCGCAAAACTACCAAAGCTCAAAAGCCTCCTCTACGGCCGCCTGCTGTCGGCTCTGCTGGTGTAACCATAGAGTATATTAGTATGAAACTCAATGGGTGCACCGACGTGGGGCCGGCCGATTGGTGGGCGCGCGACCACGGGTGGCGCTGCGAAAAGCGCGTGCATCGAGGCAGTAGCCACTGTATTCGTCACGATGATGATGATGATTGCTAGTAGTATTTTCGTTGTAGCGGGGTGATGACGCGTCATCTCACCAAAAAAACCGGAAAAGAAACTAATACACATACTTATGTTTCACACTCTTCGTTTAATACTAGCGCTGCTCTTAGGGCAGGCACAAAAAGCTTATTAGGCACAATTTTTTCTGTTACAGGTGGTAGCTGTCCTAAGCAACATTCCCCTCTCTGCGTTTCGTCCCCCAGCATTCTAATCTTCGTTTCATCACCTCGACAGCCTTGAAGTTAACTCCCCCTGTGCTACCCTTAAATCATAGGGCTTCTAGAAGCCGAATATTTCCCCCTAGGTTTGGGTGAGTACCCTCGCATTCTAACTATGTGCCGCATAGTTTTTGTTTCGCTTCCGCAGACCATGCATAGCCCATCATATTGTGTATACAGTGGAACCCCGTTAATACCACTTTCAAGGGACCGCGAGAAAGCGTCGTATGACCGGGTTGTCGTACGACCGGGGTGCTGGTAAATGACGGCATAGTAGATGGTTGAGCCTATGTTGTGCCCCCCTCTCATCTACGTAGTCCGAGCTAGCCCGCCAGCCAAGCGCCGCGCGCTACGCGACACCCGTGCCGTCCGGCGATATTTATAGCCGACCAGCCTCACGCCTGGCGCGCGCAAGATAAGGCCGACGTGGTCGAGCAGATTGAGAGGGGTAAAAGCGAGTATGAAACCGCCAGGGCAAGCGAAACGAACGATAGTACAAGGCGGACATGAAAAAAAAAAAAAAAAAAACAGAAAACGGCATCGCCGAACAGGTTGGAGACACCCTTTGAACGGTCCCGCGCCGTCGCTATTGGGTCAAAGTGTTGAGCACATTGCTCTTTTCGTTTCCCACAAGACCCAGCAACGCGAAAAAGGTAAGATGATTCAAACTTCGCGAGTAAACCGTGTTTCGGCGAACATTATAGCGTGGTCTTGCTACACTGATTTGCTGCGGCGGCCAGCGAGTGACCCAAAATGGCGGTGCCAACGTATACGGTGCTCTACTCTTGGGGCGGACGCTCGTAAATTGAGGCACCCTAGAAAAAAAAGGCGGACTGACAACGCGGCTTTGAAGGGCACTGACAAGCAGAGAGCAGAGTTATAGGCAGAGAGATCGTCGTAAAAGGAAGAAATTTTGATATTGCGGGCGGAGAAAGCGAGTGTTTGGTCATCGCCGTGGGGTTGCGTTTTTACGTGTTTTCGCGTTCGTCGGCGACTCGACGAGAGCTTCCAATTAACGGTCCGCCTGCAACCCCAACTTCGACTTGTGGCAGTTGGTGCGTTGGCATACTGCTGCCGCGGGGGGACGTTGAAGGTTAACTACCGCTTACGAATACCCGCCTGGTGCTTGCGTCTGTTCAGCAATTGGTCTGGTCCGAATGCAGACATTTGCACATCAAGCAGCGTCAAACGGGGATTCAGAATAAAGAAAGGTAGGGACGAGGCGGCGAAGCGGTATAAAAACGGGAAACACGCCAGTTTATTCGCGCCAAAATCCGTCCTATGATGCGGACCGCGTGCACCCCAGCGCCATATGATCGGGGTTTTTAATGCATTGTTTCCATGGGGAGTTTGCCGGGACCGCGCTGATCCATCGTAAGAAGCGGGTCGTCGTAAGTCCGGGAAAAGTATAAGCTGGGTTCAACTGTACTTCCCCACAAAGCTCTTAGTTCGCAAGCAACCTGCTCTAGCCTAAAAAAGCAAAGCACTGCCTTTGGAATTATCCTAGAAATTTTCCTTTCTGATGTCTAATTTTTCAGTCCTGTACATCTCTAACGAAGTTTTAGCTTCCATTTTTTCTCTCCTTTTGTTCGTTTCAATCTGCCTAGACTTTTTTTGTTATCTTGGCTGTCTTGGATTCTCCTCTGTTCTTTCCGTATTTCATCGTTACCCTTCTAAGCTCTGTTGGTGTTCTTGCGTAGTACTGGCTTGGAACAATTGCTGTGACCAACTTAACTTCGAAACTCTGTGTATGTGCTTTCCAAACTCTGTAAATACGGTTGAACACTCGTGCGCAACACCTCGTTTTTATTTATTTATTTATTTATTTATTTATTTATTTATTTATTTATTTATTTATTTTAGTTCACAGACCCTCATGTTTTCGTTCATTCATATGGCGTAGCATGCTAAGCGCTATGGGTCGGCTAACCTCGCTTTTACCATTAAATGCATTCTCTCTAGTCTTCGTTAGCCACTGCATGTCCACGCTTTATATGTATAGGTACCTAAAAACTTTAGCGGTCAACCTACGTTGATTCATTTCTCTCAACCTCCTCTCAAAACATATTTTACTCTGCGTTTCTCGCACTTCGAACGACGCCCACACCATATCTCCCTGCACTTCTTCGTTAGTTGTTTTGTAGCGTGAGCTACACTGGCCAGGGTTGAGCAGTTTCGCGTGGCTCTTGGGGAGCTGTGCTTCGCATGCGCGGGGAGCAGTGACGTCACATGGCGAACAGAATGTTGCTCGCTGCCCTGCGTCCCTCACACACTCCACGCGCCCAGCATCTTCGGCGACCTCCGTTCCGCACGTGGCGGCCCGGTCCATTTGATGATCAAGAGAGGGGTGACCGGGTGTGGAACTGATGGCTCGTGCGTCGCAACAACACCGGCGTGCGCCTGTGGAACCAGCTTAGCTGTGGGGTGATTTGTGACGCTGCGAGCCACTTGATAAGTATACATGTGTCACATAATGCGTATACCATGTATGTGTGTCATTGAAGCAGCAGTAAGCATGATAATCAAGCTAATCCTAGACAACCAGGAAAGCAAAGAATAACCAGATGAACCTTAGCTCACGCTACGTATATCCTGGCATATCCGAGCTCAGCCACTGCTAATTTTTTCTATAGGCTCCTCAGGCCAAGCGGCCTACCGTTCTCTGGTTCACTTGAACGCCTGCTAGAGCGTCTGACTTTAAGCAGAGTACTGCATTCTGAAATGTGAGACCGGTAACCATTACTTCTTTCCTCATTCCTCTCACTACTTCATATTAGTTATACCCTCACAGAGCTCTATGCTTCATTATAGCTGCGTTACGCTTTCCCTTACCCTTAAGTTGCTCCTCGTAAGTTCTTAAGTAGTTACCCTCTTCCTTTATCCACACTCCGTGACATTTATATTCCTTGACTTCGGGTAATTCTACAGGCTGGATTGACACTGCGTCAGCGTTAGAGTCATTGAAAACCATTATTCCCGATTTTTCTGCGCTAAAATTTAACCCCGATGTCGGTGGCTTCCTTACCGCTCGAACAAAGTCGGGATCGAACCCGAGATCGGACACAGTCGGCCTCTGGCGGCGGAGTGATAAACTGCTCCTAGTGAGGATGCCGCTTTAACGTCGGCTTGTTGTTCACGTTGCGCACGACGAAAGACGCGCGCTGGACACAATAAAAAACGAATACGACGGTTTTTTTGGGAATAAGCAGTGGCCTGGTAACCACTAGTTGTGGATTGTGGACTGTATCGAGGAACATAATACTCAGCAGCCACCACGGGATCTCGCGCGCTCCTTTCGTTCCGTGAAACATCGTCCCAGAGGTCATCGCTTGGCGCGTGAAACGGGCTAATAACATTTTTTTGATAGAGATAGAGAAGGCTCTTTATTTAAAGAGAACGCCGGGATGTTTGCCGGAATTGCGACACTCAAATCACATTTTTTTCAAATCAAAAGTTTATTTCGCTCACAGTTACATCGACGTGAAAAAGGTACATCGAAGGGGCAAGGAAAAAAGCTGCAAGAAGCAGCTTGACAGGGCCCTTGCCCCCGTCCAGCAATGACCGGAGTGTGCGCTAAGAGGGTATATGCAAAAAACGCACTGAAAAATACACCCGTCTCATATGTCATAGAAATATAAAACCATAAAATGCAATAAAATTAATTTGACGGCAGGACAGGAGTAAATACAGTGTACAGTAATAAAAATACTTATACATGAACTGCAACTCGCAAACCGAGTACAAAAAAAATTACGATCGCGTACATCCACCATACTAGTATTCCGAGTTTTACAATGTTCGAAAAAGAAAACACATCGTGTTCGCACCAGTGAAATCACATTTTATCATCTAAAAATAGATTTAAAATGCCATGTTTGTTTGACAATAAAATGTCGATTTGTTCCCGGTCAAACTTGTTAAGTACAATAGGCAAGGTGCTCTTAATTCGTTGGCACCCGTAGTCAGTACGTGAAAATGGAACTTGCCATGGGGACCGGTATCGATAAGAACAAAGGCTATGAGTCATTGTTAGGGCAGCTTCAGTTAAAAAAGAACTTTGTTTTTCTAGCGATGCTTTCTTGTACCTGCGCAGTAGCTGATAATTGTATATATCACCAGCACGGAGCAATTTATGTTTTTGAAAAAGTGGCTGAGTGTCTTCTAAGTACGAGAGAATATCTATAGCCCGCACGGTCTTTTTTTGTATTAGTACTAGTTTCTGTAGGTTCTGTGAAGTGGTGTTTGCCCATACCATTGCGCAATAATTGAGGTGGTGCTGCAGGAGGGAGTTGTACAAAAGTTTCTTTATGTTACTTGGGAGTTCATGGCGATGTCTGCTAATGACGCCAGCAACCTTCCGTGCTTTTGAGCAGATAGAATTAACGTGGTCATTCCAACTCATATTTTCCGAGAATGTAACCCCAAGTGTCTTTATTGATTTTTCGATATAAATTGTATAGGGACCCAATGTAACGCTATTCGGTAAATCTAAAGAGGTGCCTCGAGAACGAAAAAGAATGCACGTAGTTTTTGATTCGTTCAGTGATAGGCCGTTTAGTTCTGACCAACTTTGAAGCTGATAACAACTTTTAAGCTTTGAAGCTGATTTGAAGGTGATGTCTGCAAGCAAATAGTACGTTTAGGGCACTTCAAAAACAGCTGCGTCCTCATTAGAGTGCTCAAACGCCAACAAAAGCTGAGGCGTTGCGCTGCTGAGCACGAGGTCGCGGGTTCGTTTCCCGGCCGCGGCGGCCGCTTTTCTGATGGAGGCGAAAAGCAAAAACGCCCGTGTGTACGAGATTTCAGTGCACGATAAAGATCCCCAGGTGGTCAAAATTAATCCGCAGCCCTCCACTACGGCGCGCATCATCGTCTGCGTTGCGTCGGCGCGTTAAACCCTACAATCAATCAAGCTGAAAACAAATGCGATTTGTATTGGTCAAAATTTCTGGCAAATCCATTCCATGGACCAGCACAGTGCAGTCATCAGCGTATATAATGAACCTATTAATGGAGTCTATCCGTACAATGTCATTTATATAAAATAAAAAAGCACCGGTCCAAGAATACTACCTTGCGGCACTCCAGCAGTTATTTGACGAGGGCGAGATTTATATTCATTAATTTCTACGTACTGATTTCGAGAGCTTAGATATAGACACTGACATGCTACTGGGCGGGGGAAGGGGGAGCGGAAAAGAAAAGGTTTTATCTGAGATTACAGGGAAAGAAGACGCAGAAAGAAGAGGAAAGATACGAAATAAAAGAAGACAGAAAAATAAAAATGACGTTCAGTTTGTGAGTAGGGGGATTACAAAGTCTGTCTTCTATAATCTAAATGACTGTAATCACACCAATCTCGTCCAGATAGTCGAACAACGCCTCCAGTACTTTACGTTGAGCTGGTGGAGATGGCCATGGACCAAGATGTACTGTCAAGGTCATTAATCCTGGACTGATAAACTCTAGTTTCTGCACAAGACTGCACGTTGCGTGTATGTATGCGGAGCATTCCAGCAGCAAATGCTTCGCGGTTTTCGGCGACCCGCAGTTGTCGCAGTATCGGTTTGTGGTGACACCAAGTCGGAAAAGGTATGACTTCGTAAGCGCTGCGTTGAGATGAAGTCGGTGGTATAACGTCTCTAATTGGCGCGGAAGGACCTCTGACAGCCTCCTCCTGAGCTCATGGTCTACCGTACCAAAGGGGGCTGGGGCCTCTGTCAGGCTTTGTAGCCTTTAGTCCCAGCCTGCCTCCTCGTACTTCTGAGGAAATAAAATCTTTTGTTTGTTTGTTTATGCAGCGTAGGAAGGCATGGTGGTGATCTGGAAGGGACCAGAGATGGTTCGGTTCTTTTAAAAGGAGCGCCTTCGTCATAGTTGTGGCATCCCGCTTAGTAAAAAAAAATCTTCCTCACATTGCGCATTTCCAGACCAATGCGAGCAGCTTCATCCGCCTTCTCATTTCCTAAAACACCACAGTGTCCGGGAAGCCATTGAAACATTATACGGTGTCCTGCGTCGTTGGCAAGGTGGTGCAGGTACGTGATGTCACGAGAGGCATGTTCATGAATGTTGAAGCAGTCGCTGCGTTGCAGGCTTTGGATAGCCGCCTTCGAGTCTGTGAAAACAGCCCATTGCGTCGGCGGATTGCGTAAAATGTTGCGTATAGCTTCTTGATGGCGTGAAGCTCGGCGGTCATAGATGATGTCGCACGCTCGAGGTGATAGGAGAACGTCTGGCCAGTAGTGGGAATAAGTATTCCGGAGGAACTGCGCTAAGGTGTGCAAGAGGCATCTGTGAAGATGTGGTTGGCTTCGCAGTACAGCCGGATAATATGGTGAAATGTTAATTGTAGGAGTCCACTTTGAGGCATGCTTATTTTAGAGTCGATTCCGGGGATGCTGCATCTGATATGTAGGAGCGAAATGGTCCATGGTGGAAAATTAGATGGCATTGCTTTGGGTGCCTGGGAGGGAACAGAAAGATTTAGCGTCCTGATTGTTTGCCTGAAACTCGAATTACCATTTTCAACCATGCGTGTTAGTATAAGGCTTTTGGCGTGCAGCCGATGACGCAATGTATCCGCACAGTCTCATGGAGTCGAATAACGTCCAGAAGCAGACAGCCAGCTTCAGCGATCATACCGAAGCACGACGACCCTTTCGGGAGGCCGAGGCAGATGTGGAGGCAGTTTGCTTTCTGCTTGTGGGCGGGAGCTTCTGGAGGACAAGGAGGCTGCAACGCAGTAGACCGTCGGCATAGGCTTTGTAGAGCAGTACCATAGAGTGACACACACTGCCCCATTGACTGCCGCCGAGATACCCCAGGGTTTTTTGGGACGTTTCAGATTGCGGTTATTTTTGTACGCAATTTCTTCACTTCAGGAGCCCAGGAAAGATTCCGGTCTATTAGGATTCCGAGGAATGTTTGGGTTCGCACATATTGTAGTGCGCGGCCTCCGAGAACCAGTGGATATCGTTTCATGTGCTTGCGAGTAAAAGCAAGGGCGACACTTTGTTCGGAAGAAACGTGTGGTCCTCTCGGTGAAAGGTACACAGATATTTTTGCGAGAGCTTTCTGTAGCCATTGCTGCGTGGTACGACGCGATCGCGACGCACTCCAGATGCAGATATCCTCCGAATAAAGTGTGATACGGACGCCAGGTGGGAGTACTCGCTTTAGGTGCATGTGTAAGAGTAAGGTTAAAGAGCAGAGGGCTCAAGACGGCTCCTTGAGGTACTCCTTTTTGTATAATATAGAAGGAAGTTGGGCCATCCGGCATGGACATGGAAAGTTGTCGCTGTTGCAGGTAATTTGAAATACAAACGTAAAGTTTTCCACCAAACCCACGAGCAAGAATGGATGTCAGAATGAAACTTCCCCAGTTGGAACGCCGGCTTGGAATGCCGGCTGTCCTCCTCAATGGAGGGGTCCGGGTGTGGGTTGATGTGTTACACAGACATCGTACACATACAGTAAGATGCATACGAGGGGGAAGGAAAACGGGCAGCCACATGTTTGTACGCGAGAATAGAGCTCAAGGGCTTCCATGTTTTAAATCGGTATGGGACGGATGCATGCCGTTCGTTTGGAGGAACAAGAGACATAATCGAAGCGTTGGCCCTAGCACAAGCGAGAATGGACGAAAAAACAATAAAAAGCTGCCGGCAACGCCGTTACCGCCTCAAGTTCAGCTCGTGGAGTAGCGGCGAAGCCTTCCCGGATGAACAGCAAATGACCCGCTTGAAACGCCGGCGTGAGCCAATATCACTTCTTCAGAGGGCTTTCAGGGGATATTCTCAAGGGCGTCTGTCACTTCTAACCACACTCACATGAGCGGTTTCCAGTTAATGCGGGCGCAGGTTTGTAGTGGCGAATAGTGTGAGGGAGGAGGGAAAGCGTGCACACGCAGCTATAGGTTTAATGCCCGTACTGATGGATGGGATGTCCGTTGTGCTGGTGTTAGATATAAACGCGGACGTTAAACGGCCCAATGGGAGCGGTCCGGAGTCCTTACTGGTAGAGCGGATTGGGTTTGTGTGTTAGGCAATGTTCAGATTACCGACGCAAAGCCCGCACAGTGATCTATGGACGTAAAAAACTGCCATATCTCGCAGTTCTGTTGGCTGAGACGTGAAATTACATCATTCTTCAAAGTTACTACGACAGTTGCGGCAACAGTCTGAACCCGGCCTTACAGAAACAGTAAGATGCTTACGACGGGGGAGGGACACAGACAGTTCCATGTTTATTTGAAGAACAAAGCTTCGGTTCGTCAGAGGTTAATTCAGCTAATTGGCTAGGATATATGCTCCATCGCAAATTACGATAAACGTGTTTTGTTTCGGGAACTCAGTGGACTGCACCCAGCTTTTCAGGTCATCCTTCTTCACAGAGTGGAAGGGCACTAATTTTTTTGCTAACAGCGAAGCTGTTTAAAATTTCGTAATTTTTTGTGTCCGCAATTAAAATACCATGAAATTGCCGAGCGCGCACGTACGCGCACCTCGCGGCTACCGCCCGACAGTGAACGAAACCTAGAAAATGCTGAGCGCTCGTGTGGGCGTGCCTCCCGGTGACCGCCTAGCGTCCCTTTCGCATGTTCGTCGAGACATGCATAGCCACTCAGGAAGATTGGCCAAGACTGCGGCGACTGCACGACAGTTAAAAAAAAAACAAAAGAAATGCCTAGCGCTCGATCGTGTCTGCGTGAATAGCGACAACCACCCAGCGCACCATGCGCACGTTCGCCAAGCCAATCATACCCACTTAGGGAGATTGGGCAAGACTTCGGCGACTGCACGGCAGTGAACAAAACCAAAAAATTAGTGCCCTTTGCTTGGGCATTTCAACGCCCCCCACCACTCATGGGGTTATAACCAAGCCACAAGGAAAGGCGCTGCGCTTCTTCGCGCAACGCAGCACCACGCATTCACGGTGTGCAACAACTTAGTCCTCCCGAACCGTATAGGGAACAGTGTTTCACGCGACACCAACCCGGACGTGACTTTCGCTAGAAACGCCCCTTACCTCGAATGGCAGAGACGGCCGGATACTTTGGGGAGTGACCATCACATTCTGGCGCTCACTATTCGCCGCCTTTCTCTCAAGCGTAAAATCAGTCACGCTATCTCACCTAAAGCCGACTAAAGCCTTGTTCCGTAAGGATCCCACCTCCCTGCCAGATGCCATCACGGACCTCGAAGAATGGACATCGCAGCTTCTGTCCCTGGTTCAGAAGTACACAACAGTTATCCCCCTCACTACAGCCAATCCCTCTGTGGACGCTCATCTTGCACATTTGTGGGCAGCTCGACGAGGCTTAGTAAACCACTGGAAGACTCGCAAGCACAATCGCTCGCTAAAGCGCCGCATCGCTCAAGTCACCCAGCGTGCCGCGGAATACGCTCGAACCCTACAAACCCAAAACTGGTGCTCATTCTCCGACAAGGTGCAGGGTACGCTTAGCATCAAGCGTGCGTAGCGTATTCTGACACATCTGCTGGGCTCAAAACACTCCAAGGCTGCCACGTATCACCCCATTCAACGTGTGATTCACAACTACCCCCATCCCACTGCTCGATCACCTTCTAGACGCCCTACGCACGAAGTTTTCTAGGCAACCTACGCACGAAACCCCGCCACCTCCTCCATCTAACGACTACACTGGTACACCGAACGCTGCGCTTGATGCCCCCTTCTCGATTCAAGAATTGAAGCAGGCCCTCGACCGCATCACGCGCAATACCACTCCTGGAAAAAATCGAATAACCAACACGACCTTACGAAAACTCGATGAAGACACTCTCAACTCCCTCCTTGCCCTCTTCAACAAGCACTCGGCAGCCGGCACTCTTCCTCCTCAGTAGCGCCACGCCGACATCACCGTCATCCCGAAACCGCACAAACCAATCTCCATTGACAACCTTCGCCCTATTTCCTTTACATCATGCCTGGGTAACCTCTTCGAGCCCCTCGTTCACTCTCGACTTACGGCATTCCTGGAGGACAATGACCTCTATCCTCATACCATGTTTGGATTTCGAGCACACCTGTCTACCCAAGATGTGCTTTTACACCTTAAAGAGCAAATTATGAAAATTTAAGCAAAACGCATCCCAGTTTTATATTTGCATTAGATGTACAAGGAGCATTTGATAATGTCACGCACGCAGCATTACTCGAAGAACTACAAGCAACCAATTGCGGGGAGGCCACATACAACTTCGTCCGGGCCTTTCTCAAGAACCGCACCGCAACGCTCCGTATTGGCCCCCTCCAGTCTGACCCTTTCCCGACTCCGCCGGAAGGAACACAGCGGGGTTCTGTAATCTCCCCACTACTTTTTAACATAGCCGTTCTTCAACTCCCAGGCCAGCTTTCTGCCATCCCCAACCTTCAGCACGCTTTCTATGCTGACCTCACGTTCTGGACTAACACAGGATCCCCCGGAGATCAACAAGACATTCTCCAGCAAGCCCTTGACTGCACACTCAGGTACCTGCAACAGCGTGGTCTGACATGTGCACCACATACGTCCGCACTCCTGGTTCTTCGAGCCCGCACAAGACGCCGACCTCCAAACCCCACCCCGGACCCGTCAGTCACGATCGATTGAACGCCCGTTCCCCAAGTGCCCTCACTCCGTATACTTGGTGTGGCGTTCCACGCAAATGGCTCTGGCGCGGCGATTCTCACACAACTTCATGTCACAGTCACCCAGCTCACACATCTCATCAGAAGAATCTGCACCCAGCGCCATCGCCTAAAAGAACCAGACATCTGCTGTTTTGTGCAAGCCCTACTGATCAGCCGCATTACATATGGTACTCTCTATGTCAACCCCAAAGCAAAGGAACATGTCAAGTTAGACGCCCTTATGAGGAAGTCGTACAAAATCGCTCTCGGCCTCCCTGCCTTCACGCCTATTGCCCGCCTTCTGTAATTAGATATCCACAATTTCCTTTCTGAGCTCCTCGAAGCACAGCGGGTCCAACAACTCACTCGCCTTGCCCTCACCCCTACGGGCCGCACGGTGCTGCATAAGCTAGGCTACCCCAGTCCTATGCCTTTAGACACCCCCCAGTGTATCCCTTCGTCACTCCGAGCTCATATCTTTGTGTCTGCCATCCCCAAACACAAGCACCCTTCCTTCAATCGAGGAAGAAGACAGGCCCGCGTCACCCGTCTCCAAGCCACAACAAACCGCACACCCGATACACGGACGTCGCTCTGTATACATCCCGCCCTGCTCACGCACTGGTTGTCGTGCACTCCAAATCGGTCCATATTATCTCCCTCAGCCTTCTCCACGCAAGCACCATGACGGCTGAAGAGACAGCCATCGCTCTTGCAGCGCCCACGGCTTCCTCTAACTACGTGGCAATCATCACAGATTCGCAACAGGCTTGCCGCAACTACTGTACAGGCCGCATCTCTCCCTCACCGCTGAAGATACTATCCTCAATGAAGGATCCCCCCACATCCAGATTGTGTGGACACCAGGCCATTCCTCCCTCGAGGGAAACGAGGTGGCACACACCGGTTCCCACGCTCTTACATATCGGGCGTTTTCGTAGACGGAAGAGGGCCTTTCCGAATCCTCCATTTATCCCCCGGTCCCTCCCCGATACACTGAAATCTTATATCATTACCGCCAACTGCGGCTTCAATACCCTCCTCCTCACCCATCCCTCAGCACACAGGCGGCTCGCATTCGGCGTCGACTGCAGACCAACACATTCTACAACACCTCGATACTCCACTACATCTCTCCCTCCACTTATCCCTACAACTGCCCCTCTTTCTTCTTCCCGAACCCTACCTACCACCCGGTCTGGGAATGCCCCTACGCGCCAAACCCCCTCCCTTCCCCATCCCCTGAGCAGTGGGAGCACGAGCTGGCCAGCTCACCGTGCGAGGACTAAGAACGCCTCATTGCTCGCGCCCAAGCAGCTGCGCTAGCTCGCGGCTATCTGGACTAAGAAAGGCACACACTTTTATTCTCAATAAATGTTTTCCAATCCAATCTTTTTACTGTGTTAAACAGGATATCCTGCAAAGCTGGATGCCGTCCACGGAGTGCACGAAACAAAACACCTTCATCGTAATTTGCGATGGAGCATATTTCATAGCCAATTAGCTGAATGAACCTCTGACGGATTGAAGCTTTGATCTTGAAGATAAACATGGAGGTGCCTGTGTCCCTCCCGCGTCGTAAGCATCTTACTGTTTGTGTAAGGCAGGGTTCAGACTGTTGCCGCAAGAATGACGTCGTTCCACGTCTCAGCCAACCGAACTGCGGTATATGCCGCTTTCTTACGTCCATAGATCAGGATACGTGTTTTGCGTCGGTAATCTGAACATAGCCTAACACACAAACGCAATCCGCTCTACCACTAAGGGCTCCGGACAGGTCCCATTGGGCAGTTTAACGTCCGCGTTTATATCTAACACCAGCACAACGGACATCCCATCCATCAGTACGGGCATTAAACCTATAGCTGCGGGTGAACGCCCCCTCTCCTCTCTCCCACTATTCTCCACTACAATTCTGCGCACGCACAAACCGGCAGCTGGTCATTTGCGCGTACTTAGAAGTGACACAGACGCCGTCAAAAATATCCCCGCAAAGCCCTCTGAAGAAGTGATATTGGCTGACGACGGCGTTCCAAGCAGGCAATTTGCTGTTCATCCGGGAGGGATTCGCCGCTACTCCATGAGCTGAACTTGAGGCGGTAACGGCGGTGCCAGCAGCTTTCCGTGCATTTGTGCATTTGTCCCATACCGATTTGAAACCTGGAGGCCCTCGAGCTCTATTTTCGCGCACAAACATGTGGCTGTCCCTTTTCCTTCTTCCTCGTATGCATCTTACTGTGTGTGTAAGATGTCTCTGTAACACATCAACCCGTACCCGAACCCCTCCATTGAGGAGGACAGCCGACTAACCATATTGAGCCATGTAATTTCGACATCTCAATACCAGCACAACCGGTATATCATCGGTGGCGACATGAAGCCTAGCTGTGAGTGCACGCTTCCCTTTTTTTACCCGAAAACCGTGCAGGCATAAACCGGCGACCGGTGATGGCGCATACTTAGGCGTGAAAGACACCGGCGAAAATGTCGCTCGGACGGCCTTCCAAGCTGAAAAGAAATATGGGCTCAGTCGGCGTTCCACCTGGGGAAGTTTCTCTTGTACCGGGAGGGATGCGCAGCTACTTGGTGAAGTGAGTTTGAGTGGAAAGGGCGACAGTGGGTTTCGGTCGTTTTAGGAGGCAGCCCTTTGGCAGCCGTTACCTGGGCCTTGCGGGTGCGGCGTCTCCTTATGTTCGTTTACGAGTGAGCGAATGCAGCAGCGACGAAATAAAGAAAACGGAGAGGAGCCTCTAGCGAAGGGTGAAGTGGAGTACGACACGTGCGGCTACGGCGTCATCTCTCTAGACACTGCCTGTCCCTCACGCGTTTCATGTTTCGCCCACCCCCTGACACTTTCCCCAGACGCTGTTTTATTCTCCGCTAATCCAAACCACGTGACCTTTGCGCGGGAGGTTCAAACACGATATGCAACAACAATCTCGCTGCTCCCTTGTGCGGGGCTAATGCGAACCACGTGACATTTTCGCGGGAGGTTCAAACACGATCTGCAACATGCTGGCCGCCGGCGGCGGTGCACTGCAAGAAAGCAGGAGAGTAGCACACTTCTGCGAACGCTTCCTGAGACGCAGCAGAAATGCGCCGTGACCGAGAAGACTGCAGCTCGCGCTGGGCACAAATTTCACATTACGGAATGTAGTAATCGTGAGTGCATTTTTTAAAATCCCATCCGTGCTTCTGTTTATTTTTTCGCCATCATCTGTTAACTGCATACCGCAGTTAGCTGCCGACTGAGCAACTTGCCAAAGCGGCATCGGTGGCGGCGAGGGGGAAATATTTGTGAAAGAGGTGTCAGCGGTGGTGAGGAGGAGCCCCGGAGCGGCGCCGAGTAAATCGATGACACCGGAGTGAAAACTGGGGGGGGGGGGGGGGGGGGGGGCACATATACCGTTTTGCAGTAAAAACTGGTGAGCGCTTGTGTGTGCGTGCCTCGCGACGACCGCCTGGCATCTCTCGCAAACGTTCGTCGAGCCAAGCATACCAACTTAGGGAGATTGACCAAGATTGCGGCGGCTACCCGACAGTTAAAAAACGAAGAAAATGACTCGTGTGGGCGTGCCTCGCGGCGACGGCCCATCGTCCCCGGCGCCCTTTTGTCAAGTCAAGCATAGCCCCTTAGGAAGATTGGCCAAAAAAACTCAAGGGTTCGCAGTACTCGTGTCAGCACTAGCTCGGAACGAGAAAGACACGTCATAGCGTACGCCCCTTCAAGGTGATGTCCAATGATTATCACTTCAAAAAAAATTAAGGGAGCTCACACTTATAGCATCATTGATAGAGTAAAGGTCGTTGCAGCGGCGAAGAAGAAGCAAATCTGCTGCAATAGTGTACTTAAACCTTAGTGGTGGTCGTGACGGTTGCGTACAGCTTCGCTGCCTTCAAGCCTTACGTGTTGGTGTGAGCTTCCTTTATTTTTTATACCTTCCTTTGCACGAGATGTCACCAAGGTGCTGACACCCCTCAACTTTGGCGACGTGTATGCAAATTTTTGCAGTTGACAACATGTCTGATAACGTCAGCGTTACGTTGCGTTCTTAGGAAACTGGATGCAGCCACTAAGAAGTAATCTCTACGTTGAGAAATTGCGGAAATGGAATTTGACACCGGCCATTCCAGGACTAGGAGTGGGCAAAATTTTGACATTCCGCGGAATTGAAAGGTATGGAATCACGGAAAGTTTAAATTCCTCGGAATTGAATTGGAATAGAATGATGCTGCCTATTCTGCAGCAATGGTCTCAACCCCTAAAGAGGACCAGACGATTGAAAAAGAATATTAAAGATCGTCTAACTTAACATTACTGGGCCAGCCGGGCAAAACACGAATATTTTCTGCATGACCACTGCCTCACGACTTGAGAATTTTAGAGTCGAAGCACCTCCGGGGGTCGGAATGTCGGCGTCTCCTGTCGTCGTCGTCTCCTGTAAATCACTGTAAATCACGTTGTCAAACTATGCTAAAAACACGTCTATAATGCATTGTGGCGGCGCCCCAGCAGCTTGCGTCGTCTGCTGCCGCAAACGGGCACGCTCCAGGAACGATGACGCTGGGGCTGAGCCACGAGTGACGAGTGCTGACCACGCGCTTGCGGTACGCGCTGGGCACGAGCGTGGAATAAAGCGGGGCCTCCAGTTTGGAGCCACGGCGCTGTAGCGTGCAGACGTGTGTCTTCTCATCTCTCTGTCGCCGTCGCGACATTGGTGACCCGGACGTTGCAGCGGAGCCACGTACTCAGAATGGACCCTCCCCGCGACGCCAGCGGTCCTTCTATGTCCTCCGCTGCCTCTTCACCTGGCATCTCCGCCGTCTCTTGCCGTTTGCCCCCCTTCAGCGCTAAGCACCCCGACGTGTGGTTCCTTCAGGCCGAGGCAAGCTTCCGAGTGAGTCACATCACGTCGCAAGAGACCCGCTTCAACCATCTACAACAGTCACTGCCTATTGAGATCGCGGTTGAGGTTCGTGACATCCTTGCCAACCCGCCTACCACGAACCCTTACGACACGTTGAAGGCTGCCATCTTGAGCCGCACGAGCCCTTCGGAACGGCAGCGTTTCCAGGGGCTGCTTTCTGCAGAGGAGTTGGGTGACCGTCGACCTCGCCGTCGCGACAGCATAAAACCGGTTCAAAATAAACTATCACGATTTAAAAACGTTTAAAATATTGAAATAATCGGGATTCATTTCATTAATAACCGAAATTGGTTTATTTCCGTCTCAAAATTGGTTTCAAACGCAAGGTTTTCCCCTCTAAAGCATGCTTCTTAGCACGCTGCGGCGTGTGAAAGGAAGACAACTTACGGCCAGTCTGTCTCTCTCACTTAATTGCTCAAATCCGGTTCAGCGCAAGGGAGGGCCCCACCACCTCAGCAAGCACGTGATTGGAACTCCCACCGGCGCTTTCCCGGTGCCCAGTCAGCGAGCGCAGTGTGGCAAGAGAGAGTCGACGGCGTGCGTTGGCTCCAGAAATGCTTTCTGCGATGGACGCTTGCCCATTAGCAGCAATTTTGCTGTGGTAAATACCGGCGAACACTGCATGCTTCGCCCATCCCCAGGTTTCACGTTAGTAGCTCCGCTTCCAGCGAATGCCTGATTATGGGACTACCTAACGCTGAAATACGCCGGACGCGTAAACGCTGGAGCGCGCCGGACCGTGGACGCTGGAACACGCCGGACGCGGAAACGCGTCGATCCGGCGCGCGCTGGCACGTGACGCAGGAACACGCCCGAGACCACGCCGTCTCCAGCGTATAGCGTGGCCGGTGCTCGCGCTAGGCCTTTTTTCTTAAATAGCCGTGTAATTACAAACCGGCACGGCTGTTAACAAGACATACAGAATTCCTTCCTTCGGGGAAACCTAAGTAGCGCTACAAAATTCAGCCAGACTCATTCGGGCACTTTTCAGCTGATTTCGCCTTGCTGAATGCATTGTTTCATCATCGCGTTTCTTCAGTAGCGCTCAATCTGTTCATAAAAGCAAATTTATTCTCCCGGATAAAAAAAAATATTAAACGAGCATCGACAGTAACCGTTCGAAAATTCGTTCCTTATAATTTTAGGGCCATCAAAACACAAGTAAACACATATTTCTTGAACCTCTTTTATTTTAACAGCAAAACGTGAGAATTAAAATAGAAAGTCAATCCTTAGCTGGATTCCTTGCCTTGCTGAACCTTGATCCGTTGACAATGCATTCGTACAGCAAGGCTTGGAAGGGTATCCTGTGACGAAATGCGCACGTTTCCGTGGTGCAGCACTATCACGAAGAGTACGCGCGCACGATACCTGCCCAACTCATGCAGGGGTCTTTGCAATTTCAGTCGATTGTCGAAGCACATCGCACGTATTCCAAATCACGCTGACTCCGAGAGTCGTCGTATCCACTCGCCTCAAAGTGCCAATAATCCCAAGCACCACGGTGTGTCGTCGCTAGAGGAGTCGTCACTTCGAGATGTTTGGAATCCGGACCACTGTTCTTGCTTCTACCACAGCTTTCGTAGCTTCACATGTTGCTGCTGACACTTCCCGGAGACATAAGATGCACGTTTTTACAAAAAACGTACGCGTAACTTCAACTAGGCACAGCGCCGGTGTGAAATGTGGACGGGCCACTCAGCCACGCAGCCACATACGAATTTTGACCGAAAGGCGATAAGCAGGGAGGAACGAAGTGCTTGCCGGCCGATCGCGAGAGCTTGTTCCGCGCCGCGTCCCCTCCGCACCCCTCTCGATTCTCCGTATTGTGGGCTCCCCCGCCCCGCGAGTGCTGTCGCGCGACAGGTTTTCGTCAGTGACGGTGCATCCCCCGACTTTCTTCCGAGCGGCCCTGCTGAAGCGAAGGCGGGCGTTTTCTTTCTTTCTACATTTATTCTTTTTTAACACATCTTGGTATTGTAAGGGGTTCACTGCCGCCATTTCTTTTTCTTTTAACACCGTAGCGGCAACTGGTTAGCTGGTTTTAAAATCTTATTTTCTCTATTTAAGCTTGATTGGACACACGGTTCGAGTTAAAATAAACAGTTTGCTTGCTAAAAAATAATACAACAGCACGCAGATTGAGACAATGGGGCTCTCAAAGACACAAAAATACATGTCAGAATGTGAACTGCAATAATTACACCACGTCCTCAAAAAGCAAGTATTGCTTGCCCTTTATGCGTTCGTTTTGCCAACGGGCTACCCTTATTGCCTGATTCTTTCATCAACGGTTGTCGTAAGTACAATATATGCAATTGCAATTCGCTCAAATAACCCCTGGAATTTATGAAGGGCTTTATTTATCCATTAGTTTGGTTAGCGGCCTGCGCTCAGATGTTCCAACATTACCGTGATCTGCGATTAGTTGCGTTGTTAACTGCAAATTTGTAGCGAAGGTTTTTTCAAACACGACCGGAATGCTAATGGCAGCAATACAACAAACTTTCATTATGACCTACGCTTGCAATGCAATTGAACGACATGATTATCGCTCGTACGGAGCATTGTTTCCGCGAAGCGCAGGCTAAAAAAGTGGGATTTTGTGGCACCGCACGGGCCGCAAACGCCAAGTTTCGGAGCACCTGCGTCGATCGCGGCGTTGGATTACAACCAGTCGACCACGTAACCGGCGCGAGGCATTGCTGTGTCCAGCCAAGCAGCGGTGCCATGAGAACGTACTGACCCATTCGCCATGTCTGAATCCCAGTCTCCAAAGGCAACGTCCCCTTATTCGATGCTTTTCAGCAACCTCCCCGCGTTGATGTCTTCCAGCGCGGCGTTTTCCAGTGCTTTCCGTTCTTTCCGGCGTATTCCATCGCTCTCCTAATGCTGGTAAACGCGGGGTTTTCCGACAGGGCGGTATTTCTTTTTATTTCTCCCACAATGCCAGCTTCAAATACTTTTTTGATAAACGCAATCAATCATTCCTGGAAATTCCCGTAAAAAACGGGTATTCGTAATTAGTTTTCAGAATACTGATGTTAATCATACCTGCCAACTTCTCCGGCTGGCTCTTTTCACCTTTACGCAACTCGGCTCCCAGGGGGCCCGTAATACCGGTTGCCAACGTCTAGCTCTTCTTATTGGTTCTTTTCGCCCTCCGGCTGGAACGTAGGCCGTAATTTAAACAAAATTTAACATACATTCCTTTTATGCGTGCAATTCTAGCCATCCGCAAAGATCGAATGTCAGCAGAAACACGATCGAGGTTTATTCTACAGCATGGCGCAGCTATTTCGAAACCAGTTGCGTTATTTCTAAAGGTGAAAGCGTGGAGGAACATGTTACCCCTCCGATAATGGGCAAGTTCATTTCCCATCTGCATGGTTCTGTCGCTGAGTGTTGCTTAGCAGGCCTTGGCAAGCGACATTTTGTAGGATTTCAAACAAATGTCGTGGTTCTAGGGGCATATATCACGTGAAAGGGAACAGGACCGTAATGAACAGCATAGCCGGAACAGAAAATTTGCTCCTCACTGTAAGGTATTCAAAAATATTGTTTTGCAACACTAACCCTGCTATAGTCAGGTTGCGCTAATGTAGCTATAGACGTGCGATGCTAACTTCTCTAGGAGCTTTAATACTTTCGTTGGAAACTTCAATTACGATTTCTCGCAAAAGAACTGACGCGACAGCGTTATTGGTCAAACCTGCCCTCAAAGCCGCTAAAATTTGACATATGGTTGCTTGAAACTTTGTATCTGCACGGTCAGGCTGCAAAATTTTGTGTTGGCCTAATGCAACGACATATCGCAAGTTCCTGTAGTAAATGTTGGAGCATTGGAGTCTTAGCTTTCCGAGGCACCACGTAGGTTCAGTTATGTGTAACGTTATATTATTCAGTTAAGGGAATTCATCCTCGGGAAGGTGTTTCCACGCTTGAGCCTAAAATGGCATGTGGTGATTACTGAACAGTATCTGCATAAAATATGTAAAAAGGTAACGTATCTTAGCTCGGAAAAAAAATCAACGCCACTTTTTGAGGCTTCGCCTGTGGCTTCTTTGACTTCCCACGTCTCTGCTAAGGAACGCGCACCACTCGTATGTGCAAACCAAAGCAGATTTCGGTTTTGATTGAAGCGCATTAAACTAATGAACATTCAGTTGAAGAAAGAAACACCGCGTGTAACCAATTTTTAGGATATTTTTTGCTCAATTTTGACGTTTATGATTAGCAGGGAAGCTTGAGGGAACTCTGGCTTGAGGGTGGCTTGCTCAACTTCACGGTCGGGCCGCACTCGGCGCGCTTGAACGTGATCGACTCATGTCGCACGAAATTCAAAGGCTCATTAGTCAGCAAGCCTTTGGAGCATGCTAGCCCCGTTTCGCTACACGCCTAGGTGGGTGTGGGGGGGAGGATTAGAGGGCATGCTTTTCAGTTTTCTTGCCTTCTCCAAAACGCTAAAATATAGTTTCGCAAGAATCACCATGATGGAAGTGACTCAGTCGGAATATTTAAATGGGGCCTACAGCTTTCCCACTGAAATATTTGAGCTCGTATAAAAAAAATTAGGGAAGCTCACACAACTGCGCAATACTTAAGGGTAGCGAGGCTGTACGCAAACTTCACGACAATCACGACGGATAAAGTCCACGATTGCAGCCGATTTCCTTCCTCGCTGCCGCAACGACCTTTGCTCCATCTTTGTTGCTATAAGTGTGAGCTTCCTCCATTTTTTTGAAGTGATAATTACTGGACATCACCTTGGAGGGCGTACGCTATGGCTTGTATTTTTCGTTCCGAGCAATTGTTGCCACGACTTGGTGCTTTCATAGGCCAATCGTGGCCAATCTTGCTACGTGGGTATGCTTGGCTTGACAAACATGCGTCGGGGACGCTAGGCGGCCGCCTAGAGGCACGCACACACACGAGTGCTCGGCATTTTCTTGGTTTGTTGAACTGCCGGGCGGCCGCCGCAAGGCACGCGCTCGCCTGCGCTGGCAGTTTCTTGGTATATTTAACTGCGGACAGAAAAATTACGATTTGATAAACAGCTTCGCTGTTACTAACTAACGCACTCTTAATTAAACTGCAATAGCTAGTCGCACAGGTTACTTGGGCACGTTGAAAAGTTTTTGGAGTTGTGAATACTCCTCACTAATGCCGACGAAAATTCGCTTGGCGTCGTTTGCTAATTGCGTAGTGGATAGGCATTCACTCAGTTTCCAAACCACATCCCGGTCACGCTCATAGTCATCTACGGTTTCAAACTAGCAGTGACATTGGGTGTGAACCAGTGGTTGAGCACTTTTCATGCAAGCAAACCACTAGGCAAATTCGAATGATTTTTTTCGTCTTGGCGGGGCGGGGTTGGTGGGGTCGGTGGTCAGGAAATCACTTGGATGGGACAACTCATTTCGTTACAAACTCCCCGAACTGTCGCAACCCAGGAAGGAGCGGGAAGCCCACCACTATCTGTTACTCGGAGTGGGTTATCCCACTTTTTTTATTGGGTTTCTAAAGTTTACAAAGCAAAACTAAGAGTATGGGTCCAGTCATAATGTCCATGCGTAGAGATCAAACCCCCTTTCCGTACTTTTTGCATAGGCATCGCCCTCTGCGTAATCCGAAAGACGGCGAGGACCCCCGCTACGCGTCGGAGGCACCGCCTACTAAGGATGTCGACGAGCTGCCCTGGGCCCCAGTAATGGCGGGTGACGCCACGGTGCCGGAGCAGCAACGCTCGTTCGACGAGTTGCTCTGCTCGAGCCTGCTGGCCAGCTTCATGCGCGTGCCACTCAGTCGGCATACCTTGATTACAATGAAGTACTGTGGTTGTACTTCGTCACAATTGCGTCGTTGATGTCTTCTGGGGTTTCCTCGATTGCAATTCCTCTGATTACTCCCTTCACCCTTCCCTCAGGCGCGGTGCGGTAAGCGTGAACTTCGTACGCTTTGCCCCCGAGAGTTACAGGCTTGACTCTGGCGTATACGTCAACACCACGGCGGTCATCGTCCTCTTCGAGGGACCGAAAGTGCCGAGGTACGTGAAGTACAGAGCAGCGCTACTAAAAAAATGGACTGTACAAGAAACATCACGAAGTGTGCAAGTGCTGTGGTAAAGTAGGACATGGATGTGCTTTGCGTGCGGGGCAGCTAACCCTAACATGGAGCACGAAGCCACACGCAAACCTCACTGCAAGCTGTGCGGCGGGGCGCACCCGATTGGCGACCACGCGTGCAAGAACAACTTCAAGGTGTCTTTTGTTGTCACGAAGAGGCAGTGGGAGCGCAAGGCAGAACAACAGGAATAACAGCAGCAGAAGAAAAGTATACCGAATTGGTCGGACTTCCCGCTGTGGCACGCGAGAAGGGAGTCGAGACGGAGAAACGAGAGCAGGCAACGTAGCACCAGTCGCGGACGGAACGCCAGCCGACGCAGAACCCCGTCGCAGCGCGGGGAAAGATGACGTGGGCAAACTCAGCCAAGGGCGCAAGTAGCGGGAAGACACGGAGCGCCACGCAACATGGTAACGAAGAGCCCGCGACGAGGAGCGAAGCCATCGAAATCATCGAGGCCAACAACAAAAAGATCCATGCCAAGCTGAAGGAGCACGACGAGATGATCAAGAGAATCAACGAAAAGCTCGCCATATTACTAGAAGCACTAGTGCAAAAGCGAGCCGCAAGAGACCCAAGAACTGAGAAGGGAGCCGACGTCCCCGAACGCACTAAGAGAAGAGAAGAGGGAGGTCGTCACCGTGGAGGAGACTGTCAGGAGCAGCACCGACACCGACGACGCCAGCCCGACGGAGCCCAGCCATAAGAAGAGAGTCGTCGAGAACAACAAGGAGAGAAGGCTGCAGGCGAGACTCGACCGCATGGACGAGGAGCACGAGCAGCTGGCGCGCACAATGAACGAAAAATTCAACAAGCTAGATGAAAGACTCACCTCGGTGGAACAGTCATTACAAGGAATACAGAACGGGATGGTGCAGCTGCAGGCCCAGATACAGTCGGTTATGCAGAACGTGGAAGTCCCGATCACCGCCAAGTTACAACTATAGACCCAACACCAAGCAACAGGCCAACCCTAGCGGCAGTGAATCGCCAGAAGCCAGATAAGGATCTCCTGATCTGGCATTGGAACTGCAACGGCTTCGCGGGGAAGAAAGAAACGATCATCCAGCACCTAAAACACGCAGAAAGGAAACCAGACGTCTTCATGCTACAAGAAACTCTCAGTGCAGAAACGCCCAAGCTCCCGGGCTACCGAACGCACGCCAAGGCAGCAAAGATCCCGAGCGGTAGCAGTGAGCGCAAGAGGGGCGGCCGTAGACCGGTCGGCGGGGTATGCACCTTCGTCCGCAAGGGGGTTGCCTTTGTCGAGCACAAGTTGGCCTCCGGTGGGTGAACCGACAACTGGGCGGTGGAGGTGATCACCGGCAAGAAAGCGAGGGAGAGCACACTCGTCGTAACCATGTAGAGCAGCCCGACTCACAGAAAGCAAAGGCTCCGCACGCTCATAAAGAAAGCAGTGAGTGTCACGGGCAACGGGAAAACAGTGCTGTGCGGAGACTTTAACGCTGCGAACTACGAATGGGGCTACGACAAGACGTCCGAGAAGGGCAGGGAACTGCTGCAAGACGCCACGGACGCGGGGCTGACCCTGATCACATACCCGGCGTTTCCCACGAGAACGGGGACATGGTGGCCAGGGAAAACACCCCGGACCTCGCGTTCGTAAAGATCAGCGACGAAATGGACGCAACGTGGAAAAACACCGGGACCAACCTAGGAAGCGACCACACGATCGTGGAGGTGCGGATCCCTCTCGGCCACAGCGCGGACCGAGGCAAGAGAAAGCACAAATACACGGACTGGGAGGAGTTTTGAAGGAAACTACCGGCCCAACAGGCAGCCATAGAAGATATAGAATTGTGGTCCCAGGCGATCGCTAGGGCGACCGACGGGGCGACGACGGAATTCGGGACCGACCGATGAGAACGTGCACAAGACGAACAACCGACTGGCCCACCTAATCGGGGCCAAGAAGGCCCTGAAAAAGAGGTGGAGCCGTCAACGCATGAACAGACGACTCAGAAAGAAGATCGCCGAAATAGACAGGAACATCGAGGACTATTGCAGAGAACTCGGCAGGCAGCAATGGGAGCAAGCGTGCGGGAGGCGGGCGGGCAGCTCCAGGTCGGCAAAACGTGGCGGCTGCTGAGACACCTTCTGGACGAAACCCAGATCAAGGGTGAGCAACAACACAGACTGGGCAAGATCATCCATGGAGCACGGGGAGGCCGAGGTGAAGAGAAGACTCGACGCGAAGTACCTTCCGGTCTCCCCGAGGGAAGAACACCCGGACTACTAAGGGGTGGAGACTGCGGACCTGGACCGAGACATCGAGGAGTTGGAGGTCAGGAACGCCAAGCAAGACCTAAACAGAAGATCTACCGTGGGCCCGGACCGCATCGGCAACAAGGCACTAAGGAACCTGAACGACACGGAGACGGCGGCCCTCACGGACTACTTCAACAAGTGCTGGAGGGCCGGTCGTCTCCCGCGGCAGTGGAAGGAAGCCAAGACAATCCTGATCCCGAAGCGCACAAGCCGCCCGGAATCGAGAACCTCAGACCGATTTCCCTGACGTTGTGCGTAGGCAAGCTCCTGCAGCACGTGCTCATAAACCGATGGCCGCGATACCCAGAAGAAGCAGAGCTGTACCCGGACTCGTTCGTCGGGCTTCGGGGCAAACTGGGAACCCAAGACGCCATGATCCAGCTGAAACACGAGATCGTGGATGGCGAGACGAACACTAAGGACAACAGAGCGGTGCTGGGCCTGGACCTGCGGAGTGCCCTTGACAAAGTGCGGCACTCTGCGATCCTGGCCCACGCGTCGCGCCTGAACCTAGGAAGAAGATCGTACGACTACATCAGGGACTTTTTGACTGACCGGACGACCAGAATCTGTGCGGAAGAGCGGAAGACGCTAGGCAGAAGACGCTAAGCAGCGAGGAGACGCCGCAAGGAGCGGTCATTTCGCCGCTCCTCTTCAACCTGGTGATAATCGGCGTTGCCAACCAGATGCAGCGAATCGAAGGCATGCGACACACAATCTACACTGACGACGTCACGCTGTGGGTCACGGGCGGCAGCGACGGCCACATTGAAAGCAAGCTGCAAGTAGCAGTAGAGGCAATAAAAGATCAGCTGAAGGGCTCGGGCCTGGTATGCTCCCTGTCAAAATCGGAACTGCTGGTGCTTCCGCCCAAGGAAACAAGCCGCAAGAAGCAGTGCGCCAGAGACTGCGAGAAGATCAAGGTGCGAACACAGGGGGGACGAGTCATCCCCGAGGTGGACAAGATCCGGATCCTGGGGATGCTTATCGAGCCAAACTGGGTGAACCGAGCAACGGTGGCCAAGCTCGCGGCCAAGACCGGCGCGGCAATGAGACCCATCAGGACTGTATCCAACAGAAGAGGCGGAATGAAGGAGGACAGGCTCACGAGACTCGTCCAGTCCTTCGTCGTCAGCCACGTTACCTACGTCGCGGCCTTCCACAACTGGAGGCAGTGCGAACGGAGAAAGATCGACGCGATGCTTCGAAAGGCTTACAAAACGGCGCTGGGACTCTTGGGCAGCACGAGCACGGAGACGTTCGAAGCCCTGGGAGTCCACAGCAACCTGGAGGAAATTGCGGAATACCGGCAGACGGCGCAGTTCGAGAGGGTCGCGGAGACAAGTACCAGTCGAGCGATACTGTGACGCCTGGGGGTCATCGCAAGAAGGGAGATCTAGATGGAGGAACGAGTACCGGAGGGGGTGAGCAGACGCATCGTCATGTGCCCGATGCCAGGGAACGTGAATACCACCTACAACCAGGGCAGGAGAGAGGCGAGAGCCAGGGCGCTACTCCCAACCCACGCCAACGACGAGGGAGCTGTGTTCGTGGACGCAGCGAGTTAACGGAACATCGACGACGCCTACAGCGTCAGAGTAATCGAGGCCAGGACTGGCGTGACCAGATCGACGGCCAGCGTGAGAGTCAAGACACCGTGTCAGGCAGAGGAAGCGGCGATGGCCCTAGCCATCACGGACCCAAGATGCAAGACGGTGCTGTGCGACTTAGGACGGCAGTGCGCAACTTCGCGAGAAACAGGGTGTGCTGTGCGACCGTGCGCAGGATACGCGTGGCCGAAGCCGACGGAGACAATGACAGTATCGTGATTAAATGGTTTCCCGCACACTCGGGGGAAGCGGTAGCGAGCCCACTGGGGCTCACCTACCACAACGAGACGGCCAACGCCGTGGCGCGAAGACTAGCCGGCCACGCCGCGGGAAGGGCCGCCGACGACGTTGACTGCCCCGACAAGGACACTATGACCAGCTACGGTGAGGTGATCTCGTGGTACGAACTGGGCAGGAGAACGATGGCACCGCCTCACCCAGGGCTGACCCGGGCCGAGGCGGTCGTGTTTAGGCAGTTGCAAACCAAATCAGTGATTACCCCAGTCCTCGCGGAACACTTGTGGCCGGAGGTGTACGTGACTGACGTGTGCAAACTGCGCGAGAGTGAAGGGGCCACACCGGCTCACATCCTGAGAGACTGCGTGAACGAAGAAAATACAACCAGAGGTGATGCTCTCCCGCCGCCGTTCGAGGCAGTCAAGAGTTCCAATGACTACGAAGAGCAACACAAGGCCGTCCAGCAGATCCTGGCGGCGGTCGAGAGGCAGCGACCGGATAGGCCGAGTGCTGAAGGGGCCAGTCCCCGGAATCCGACGCCCGCGGGGTGCTATCCTTGCAGTCGGGACTACGTAAGGCCGCGTTGATCCAAGCCCCCGCCTGAAGAGGTTGGGGCAGGGAAACTGCCGGAGTTTAAATAAAGTTGTATTCTCTCTCCTCGTGACATGACATACCTGCACCACCTTGACAACGACGCTGGACACCGTATAGTGTTTCAGTGGCGTCCCGGTCACTGTGGTGTTCTAGGAAACGAGAAGGCGGATTAAGCTGCTCGCAGGGGCCTGGAAATGCGCAATGTGAGGAAGAGTTTTTTCGCTAAACGTGATGCCACGGCTATTGCGAAGGAGCTCGTTTTAATGGAACGGAACCATCTCTGGTCCCTTCCAGGTCACAACCACGCCTTTCTATGCCACATAGACCCAGAGCTAAGGATAAGACTGCCAGAGGTACTTGCACGCCGATTAGAGACGTTATACCATCGACTTCGTCTCAACGCAGCGCTGACGCAGTCATACTTTTTCGACTTGGTGTCACCACAAACCCTTACTGCGACAACTGCGGATCACCGGAAACCGTGAAGCATTTCTTGGCGGAATGCTCCGCATACATACACGAATGGCTGATGGCAGTCTTATGCAGAAACTAGAGCGCCTCAGCCAAGGACCAATGACCTTGAAAGTACTTCTTGGTCCATAGCCATCTCCACCAGCTCAACGCAAAGTACTCGAGGCGTTGTTCGACTATCTGGACTAGATTGGCGTGATTTCAGTGATTTAGAGTTTAGAAGACAGACTTTTTATCCCACTAGTCACAAACTGAACGTCATTTTTTACTTTTCTGTGTTATTTTATTTCTTCTCTTTTTTCTTCTTTCTTCTGCCCTGTAATCTATGGGCCCTTTTCTTTCCCCCTAACCCTTTCCCCTCCGAGTAGCATGTCGGTGTCGCAATTCCGGCAAACATCTCTCTCTCTCTATCTCTCTCTCAACATGACCCTGGGCCCACACTGGGCATGATGAGAAGGAGGCACATACACATGGAAGACTTTACGTTGTATTTAATAGAATCAACTGGCTCCATCTCGCTGGGCTGCTTCGGCGTGATGCGGCACGGGCTTGTAGGAAGGGCCTGACGTTCGCCGCAACCCAGCTACTGCGGGCTTGAGCGTGGAGCCCGCCGCAGTTACGCCGCCGTGGCTCGGGCTTGAACGAAGGGCCCACCGCGCTGAGGCTGCTTTGGCTCGGGCTCGAATGAAGAGGTGGCGTACGCCGCGATGAGGCTGCTGCTGCTCGGGCTCGTATGGTAGCTTGACGTCGGTTGGCTAAGTGTGGAGGCGGGTGGTCCGACATCGCACCCCAGCGATGGCTAGACTCCAGGCCTATAAACGGTACCTCAGGCGAGGTCGTTCCGTTCCGGCCAAAATCATTCCGGCGGCCGGAACGCCCGGCGGATGGCGGAAGGGGTTGAAACGGTCTCTCCGTCACACCGCGCACTCCGGCGCCGCTAGAGCCATCTTATTGGCCGGCGAGTCCAATGACGTGCGTGCAATGCTTTTACTTTTTTTTATTAATGCGTGCTCGATTCGAAGACGTTTGCTGTGTACTTTCGGCGTTGAGAGGCCGCGATATGGATTTACGTGAACTTCAGTAGTGTGACAGCAGTCTGGAAAAACTAACCTGACCTGGGCAATGGTCGTGCTTGCGCGAGAAACGCGCAGCGCCCCGCGTCGTGTGTTGCACCTGGGCGTCAATATTTGTGTAAAGCACAAAGCTACATAACAAGCTGCCAGCCGGCGCCCGCGCGACTGCCCAAAGGCAATCGTAGGTAAAAACTGTCGGCAGCTGATTTTAAGCAACGCACGTACATACCGCGGTTTGCTGTGCATGTTTACGCCATTTGTTTAGATACCCTTATTTATCATCGCTAGGCAGCTACTCCAGGATACTGATTATTAAAACCAAACAAGCCGCGGATCTCGTTAGGGGCGAACGGATCTGATAGTACAGTAAAGCTAGAAGTGTCTAGTTCATATCATAGCATCGCCCCCGCTCCCCCGCCGACCTCCCGCTTGTCATATTCGACCCGTAGCCATAGGACACCGCGAGACGCTGCCGCTTCCCATCACTTATTTAGCCTCCGCAGGAATTTAGATCAAGGGTCATAATATAGTTTTAAACCTACAATTTCATTACCCAACAGCGCTTGCGCAAGTTTATTCAGCTTCGATTTTAAGTGACCCCAGTTTGCGAACTGTTCAGTCAACTGGGGCGGGTGGATCGCCATATCCCCCCCTTAATAACAAGTAGCCATCTTCCAGCCTCTCCCTCACACAAACCCCTAACAACTCCACAATTCCGTAAATATTTTAAAATGACTGCAAACCAAGCAGCCTCATCAAGAAATGAGCATGACTAAGCCGTAGGAATACCCATGTACGCTCCAAACGAAAAATATGACGCGTTGGGTGCGCGCAACACTTTCAAAGAACAAATCAAGGCGCAAGCCGTGCAACACAATGCGCACCTAGAGCACCTCACCAAGACAGCCGCGAGCAGACACCTATTAGACAGCCTGCGCATTTGATACGAGAATACCGTCGGCGACAACATCTCCACCCCTGCGGAGAGAGCTGTGAGTCCGGGAACTTGAGGAAATCCGCACGTTGTTTGTATTGACACAGCCACGTGGAGCTATGGTTTCAGCCGCTACCGACTGCTCGAGAAAAGTTCTTGAACCCTGCTCTACCCAAACAACTAAAGGAGGACGAAGAACTGGCCTTTGCCCTAGCCCTATATAGCAGCTACCCAAGTGCGGAAAACGATTAGCGATTCCCATCAAGCGATCTGCAAAAGGAAGAATTTCCAGCGGAAGGCGCAGGATCTTTACCCGCCATGAGACGAACCAAAACACCAGACCCCCGCACATGTGGCACTACAAGGCAACGAACGGGCCAACGAGGCTGCCCGAGATCTCACCCACCAAGAGCCCCAGCACACATTCCACAGACAACTCCAAAGAT
This sequence comes from Haemaphysalis longicornis, assembly GCF_048455015.1. Lineage (NCBI taxonomy): Eukaryota > Metazoa > Arthropoda > Arachnida > Ixodida > Ixodidae > Haemaphysalis > Haemaphysalis longicornis. Next base: position 20,927,044 of record NW_027526203.1, read on the forward strand.
CGCGTCTGTTCTCGCCGAGACGTGCTTGTTCACTACAAAGGGGAAAGACGAAGCCACCCGGCTGCTGGCCCTTCGCTTACCAAGAAACAAGAAGTGGCGTGTAGACGTCTCAAGATGATCACTTATCCAAATCCAAGGCTGTACTGGCCCTTCCATTTGGAAATAGACAACGCTAGATGTAAACACTGCCCAAAGCTTGGGACCTTGGCTCGCATGCTATGGGAACGCCCCAGTATACAGAGACATGGGTTCGAAAATTCAAAAGGAACATTTATTATCACTAGTAAGGAGCAATGGGAAACAGTGCCGCACAGCGAAAAGCCTAAAATCAAACAGTGGGCCATCCAAAGGAAGACATCGCCAGGTGTTAAGGCATCTTGGCTGTCGTCTAGAATGCCACAGGCCTAAATAGGCCTCCCCTTTCGACCGCATAAAGTTATTTCCTCCTCCTCCGGATCGATCGGAGTTCAACATTTTCTAAACTAGCCATACGATTTACTTGAAGTGAATTTAGTGTTGCAAAATATCACGAGCTAATTGCTAATTGGGCATATTTCAGGAAACTTCAGTGACAGAGAAGGATAATAGAACACTCAAAATAAATTCAACAAAACCCAAATTTAATTTCCACATGTGCCCAAATGCCCAGCTGTCAGTTGTACCACTGATGACGACCTTTGAAGGTTGGAATTCTGCAAATGCACGCAGCATTTTTTGCGAAACAGGGACTACAAGTTTATAGTGGCATGGGAGCACAAAGGGAAAGACACGTGAGCGTGGGGGTGCAAAATAACATCTCTTGGTGCAACATCATCCACCCACCAGTTACGTATCCAGGATTTCATTTCGGGGTAGGATTGGGGCCAAAAAAGGTAATAAAAGAGCATGAAAGGATGAAAGTGCACACAAAAAAATACAAGCCAGAGCAAGGAATTCATTACAAAGAAAAACAGCTTTGTTATCTAACTCAACAGCCCGCACAAGCACTCTTTGAATTGCCTGCACAGTGGACGAGCAGATATCACCCTCATACCGAAGATCCACAAACCTCCAAGGACTACGCCTGTACCTCTTCTGTTGGCAAAACATTTGAATACTTGGTACATACACAAATCACCACTCACCTTGAACAAGTGGACAGTATCCTTATGCCATGTTTGGCTTTTTTACCAGACTGTTTGCTCAACACGCGCTGTTACAGCCAAAAAAGGCGAAGAAAAAATTCTGGAGGCTCCGTTACATCACCTCTCTTTTTCAATGCTAATTACTCCACTCACCCATAAGACTTCACCAAATATCAGACCTTCACCAAATCTCAGACCTTCATTACACTCTCTATGCCGACAACATCATACTGTGGACAATTCAAGGTCAGTTGGAGCCGACACGACACCCTACAGCAAGCTATAGATACAATCAACACGTATCTCATACCAAAAGGGCTACGCTGCCAATCCGAGAAGTCTGCACTACTAATGCTTCGCTTACGCACGCGAGAAAGACCTGCCGAAACCCCATCAAATTCTACTCTGGCCATTAAAAACACTCCTATCCCCCAAGTTTCTGCTCTGTGTAATCTTAGCATTCCTTTGCATCGTGATGGCCCGAGTGCTGCCCTTAGCCTCCAACATAAAGCATGTTCGCAACTTACATGCCTCACTCAACGTCTAAGACACCAACACGCAGTACTCAGAGAGGATGAATCTTGCAAGCAAGCTCAAAGAGGCCCTGCTGCTTAGTCGCATCACCTACAGGATGACTTATACTCCAGTCGAACCCCCCTGAATTAAGAAAATTTGATATGTTAAGGGGGAACATGGGTCTTTGGGATCAAAAAATTGCCCAAAAAAGCATTTTTTCAGGTATCACTTTTTTCTTGATTTGCAGTTTTTTCCTCCAAGAATTCCATGTGGAACAGTGCCACCGACTTATAAAAGCCATAGAAGCCCAATTTTAATAAACAAATAATTATTTTCTCATAATTCCACACTTTTTCGCCTCGAGTGGTATCGCAGTGATACAAAACTCTCGAGAGGTACTATCAGCATCAAATGAAACGCTAACACGAAAATATGAACCTGAACACGCAAATAGCACTATTTCTTTCCATGCAAGTTAAATGACGCGTCGCTTAGTTAGAAAAACAAAGTTCGAAACAGGGGATTTCCAAACATAACAATAGCAAGCCATTATATGAACTCTACGAACAGTACTTTTCAATTTTGCACGTTCTGGTTCATATTTTAATGTTCGCGTTTCATTTGACGCCAATAGTACATCCCAGCATGTAGTGCAGCTAGAAATAATCGTTTCTTTCGCACTGTGAAGCTGAATGTGTAAGCCATGCGATATGGGAAGCAGATTTTGCATTTTGTGTTTCAGTAGTTGTTTAATTAGCATTAGTTTTAATTGGTTAGCAGTAGTAGTTCAAACCTAGAAGTTAGAGTAGGTGTAAACTTGTATGTGATTGCAAAACAAAAAAACTGCTTCACGTTTCATTCTCCACCACTTCTGGTATCTATTCATGTCTTGCTGGCAAACTTTTGTTGAATAGTTTTTATTTTGTACTGCTCTCAAAAACAATCAAGGAATTCTTTTAATTACACAGAAACTAGTTGCCTCACATCAAAACTAATTAGATATTTGAAATCAGCTAAAAAAACTGAAAAAGCCCATGAAGTTTCATCAGAATTGGTTGGAAAGAAAAAAAACGTTTCTGGAACCAGTGTTTCCATGGAAAGCCTACAAAACGGCCCTTCACCTGCCCACCTTTACACCCTCACAAAAACTCTTGGGCACCCACAACACAAACTCACTCAAGTTCACCTTCAACTTGCCACCTAGCATAATCAGAAGTTCCAAGCAGGAAAATTGACCCAGAATGCAATACTGCACCGGCTAAGGAAATGATTACACACATGGCGGAGGGGCGTGGTGGCTATTGAAATGAACTTTACATGAAGTTTTGTTCACCACACATAAAATTAAAGGTAGAAACTAGCAGGAGGAGCAAAAACACTTTTCAAGACAACAATCAGTGTAAGTTCTACTGCTTTTCATTCAACTTAACAATTTTAGGCTTTCATATTTCCCAAAATTTTAACAACTGAAGGTTGCAGGCTGACAAAGGTTGATTTTCCTAGCACTTAAACTCAACATTAAATGCACATCTGTAGGTCTGTACATGCTTTATGCCAGATTGACTTCTATCTATCACCCGAGGTAAACTATATGTCACTGCGATCGCTAATCAGCTATAGTGTCAGCTCTCAGATTTTTTTTATTAAAATTCGGGATTGGATGGGAATAATGCACGTCTAAAATGTGATCCCAGTACGCATCCCCGTCGCCAGTGTTTTATTGTTCCAAGTGAAAGTGGGTTTTGTGAATGCGTTGTGGCTTTCTACTTAGAAAACACGGACAACTGGTACATTCAGCTCAATGTACAGTGATTTCGACATTGCTTGGCACGTAAAGAGGGTCGACATTACGGTAGTAATGACAGGGTAAAATTAATATTGGCATGACGACATACCAACTCAGGTGGATTAGCCAGCAACAACTACAGCTGCCATCAGAACCAATTGGCTGTTCCACCAAATCGCATTTGGCTGCAACTTCACATACCCACCCATAATTCTCACAAACCCATTGGCAGATGCAGAAGCCCAGCAGACACACCACAATGGAACTCTCTTGGCTATACCCATCACACGGCAAGATGCCAACACGATACTCTACCGAGCACCTAAACAAGCTACAGCCTTGCATTCGTTTGGCCCGCAGAATCGACATGAACGGACGACATGAACGGCTTCACCGGCTCGATGCAGAGCAAAAGTTTTAGCTCGCTGACGCTCCTCGGCTTCGCAGAAGTGAAGAGACATTGCTACACTGGCTGCGTGTTGGAGTAGCATTGACCCAAAAGTCTCCACACAATCGGACGCAAGGACTGCCCGGACTGCCTTCTGTGTGGTGTCCTGAAACTATCGAACATTTGCTTAGCGCTTGTCCAAAGTACTCTAGTGAGCGAAAGATCCTTGAGGCAGCATTAATACTACACTTGGACACTCGCCCTGTAATAATCTGATTCAGCGACCCATTGTACATGAGGCGTTTATTGGTTGTACTGCTTGTACATAGCTCATTTTCCGATTTCACTGTCATTCCTCATACCTTCCATATTCATTCCGTTCTCTTTTTGTCCCCAGTTCCATTCCCCCAATGAGAAATAGCAGGCCCAAGTAGTTTCTTAGGCCGGCCTCTTTTCCCTTTCAATAAGCATTTACTCTCTCAAAAGGTGACAATGACAATGACCGCTGTTAGAAACTCATGGCCAATTCCCTTACTCTCATAACAAACTAAATTCTCACATACCGACAGAGTGGGACTGGCGACTGATAATTAAAGGTGCTTTCAAAATTCACGGTGAATTCACCAGTTCCTATAGGCTGTGATGTGAACATACCCACTTGAAGGAACACTCTGTGGCATTCTTTTTATTTATTTATTGCACAATTTTGACACAGGGCATCAAAGTAACAGAGGGGTAAAAAAACGAAAGTGAGGGGATGCAAGCGGCTTCATGACCTACAGAATAGTCTCGGCAAGAAATTCCAACAGCTGCTTGTGGAGAAAACCATGCGTGCAATGGGACACTAGTGGTTTTGCATTCCAAACCCATAAGAAATGCTTCGGTGTCCTCGAACTTCTTCTCCTGTCACTTACACAACATATAGGTGTGAACACTTTAACACATTTAAGCGAAACAAAATTTTTGTTCACTGACATACACTTACAGGGCAAAGTGTAGGTAACCTGTGGCATCACTACTAGTAACAGTGCTATGTGCACATACAAATTTACCCCGGGGTACTATTTTTGGGGAAAATCACAGACCTATATGTTGTGGTGTACAGCTGACAATCAAACCATTCAAACTGATGGCCTATGTTTCATCACTTTTGTGGCAATAATTTCAATGCAGAAGCTGTTTTAGCTTATTACAGGACATAACTGTAGCTCTTTTCAAATAGGTACTTGTCTGACAGAATCTCTTATGATGAAAACACTTGATAATTAGTTCAGTTGTGGAAGTTGAAGCTATTTAAATGACATCTGAATTCAGTATGGGGAGGCAACTTCGTGTTTATATCTGTCGCACAGTGATGTCAACAGTAGAAGCTTTCTACATGATGTTTTGCCAACAGGAAAGTCGGAATGGGACGTGCAGTACACACTGCAGGCAAACCGGGGATATTTTCCTGCTAGTGCTACCTTCTTTGCATGCCTTATTTTTCTCACAAGATGTAACCAATTCTCAGGACTGATCCAGGCAAGCTAAAAAAGTACGTAGTGGAACAGCAGATAACCTGTTACATTCTTTACCACAGATCAACAACAAAAACTTAAGCAGTGGGGAAAAATATACTGCACTTGTTTAGGAGAAGCAAATGTATGTATGGCTATTCAAGACTTCATTCGGCTTCATGTTTAAGTGACACACAAGAACTAAGACCACAAATGTGACAATTAGCGACCATAGATAGCGGGCTTGTAGTGTTGTGATTGGTCTGCGAGGGAAAGTGCATGGGTGATTGCCAGATTGAGGGCACCAAATGACATTTACTGCGGATTACCAACAACAAATGTTCTGACTCCTTTGTCGTGAGCCAGTAAATGCTATTCTCTTTTTTTGTTTAGTTACAGTTCAGGTTCGACATGCTGGAAAACGTTTGGGTTGGGTTCAGTGAAAGCAGTGTTTACTGCTGTACGATCAGACCCAATCCTCCTGTGTTCACAATGGCCTGCAACACAAAAAGAGCTACTCGCTGACGGGATCCTGGCGCCTCCTAGTGGTGCGAGAAAAATTGTTCTTCTGTAATTCATGCTATGCACGACTACGCCACAGCTGGGCATCGGTACTGTGCATGCACTCTTCACCGCACACAACAGCATTATTTTTGCCCGAAAATGTGACAGTCGACCGAGCTGTACGTGGCGAGTTGCCCCCAGTATCAACGCAACAAATGCCCCATGACTGCTCAGCCGTGAAGACTCCACCCTGCGAATTTCCCTCCCCCTTTACCAGTTTAAAAAGTGGGCATAGATTTGATGGTCCCTTTACCTCGGTCAAAGAATGGGAACCATTGGATGATCGTGTGCATCGACTACCTTTCAAGCCATAATGAGACAGCTGCATTGTCATCTACAACAGCTGCCAAAGTGACGAACTTCATTCTCAGTCGCCGTATACTCATACCTGCCAGGTTCTCCGAGATGGCATTAGGGAGCTCTGACAGGGGAAGCAGAGGAGGCTAAGGGATTAGTAGCAGCAGAGTGCAATTATTTACACTGCTGCGTCCAAACAACTAATGAGGTATGCACCACTGGTCAGATGCTAAATCTTTGGCGGGGCTGACGCCACCTTTTTCAGGAAGTCCTGGTAATACTGTAGAGCGTAACAATGTTCGTATCTGTGACTCCTCGCCAAAAGAACGTGGCTGAGGGTTGTGTTAGACATGATGATGATGAAAAAACGTTCATTGCGCAGAGTGGAACGTGTTACGGCCGCTCGCCGGTAGGATGGGTGCTCGGAACTGGGTGCAATTTTTCTTTACCATACTGAACTGCCTCTCACATTTCGCGTTTCTGTGTTACTAAGCAGCTTAACTTGCACGCATGGCCGACTACGCTTTTTAACCTCCTCACTTATCACGATGTCAATCGCTGTAGGATTGTATTAGACTGTCGGGTAGCTCCGGTGCAATGTGTCCAAACTGGGAGAAAGGTTTGGCCTGACACGGGTGTGTATTCGGGAGATTTTCGTTTCGGCCGTACAATCGTACAAAACCACCAAAATTTAGGAGTCTCCCGGACAATTCGGGAAACCTGGCAGGTACAGTATACTTCAACATGGCCCACCTCATGTCCTCATCAGTGACCGTGGGCGCCAGTTCACTGCTGACGTCGTTAAGAGCTACTTCATCTGTGATTCTCAATTCTGCCAATCAGTGCCATATCACAAACAAACAAACGGTCTCACTGAGCGGACCATCCGGACACTCACTAGCATGAATGTCATGCCTGTTGCTTCTGACCACAACTGGGACTACATCTAGCCGTTTATTGCCCTTGCTTACCACACTGCCAAGCATGAGACCCAGTTGACGCACGTGTTCCCCCAACTACCTCAACACCATCTTCCCCTTTTTTCACGATGAGGCCAGCCTATCAAACACCCTCTGCGTTGCTGAAGAGGCTCGGAAACTCACTAGTCTCCACATACTGCCGTCACAAGACCGCTCGAAACTCCGCTACAACAGCTGACATCAGGAAATTCGTACTCGTCGGGAGACCTGGTTTGGCTCTGGACACCTCAGCGACAGCATCGACTGTGCAAAAAGCTGCTGTCACATTAAGTCAGCCCATTCGTGGTCCTTGACTGACTTAGTTGTCCGAACTATGTCATGTTCAGCTTACTGCTTGAGGACAGCGTAGTCGCAGAATTCGAGGGGCTCGCATACCTTGCTTGAAACGCTTTGAACCACGTGACACTCACTGACTTGCAGAGAGGGCTGCATCTTCGATGGGGGAAATGTTATGGCCTCCACGGCCTTGCGATATTGGCTGCCTTAAATTTTGACACTACCGAGAAAGATGTCACTTTACAATACTGAGGAGGAAGATGATGAAGCTGGCTGGTAATCTTGGCTCGCCACCCCTTCGTAAATAAATGCGTTTTAAATGCAGAGCATTTTAGTAACTCACGATGTCACCCGCGTTGGCGTCCGCAGTCCGCACCCTTCACTATATAAAGAAATAATACCTTCCGGCGCCAGGTTTCGATCCCACGACTCTGCGGGCGGAACGCAAGGTACACGGCACTTTACCGACTGCTCCACGGAGCCGACACAGAATGGGAGGTTACGCACGCGCCTTATATCCTTGACTCATTCAACCGTCGGCCACAGGTGCGGCCTCTCCCCCGCGTCCTCCTCACCTTCTCTCCGCTCGCAACACCCTCTCTCGCCGCGTTCGGTTCGCGTTCATGTGGTGGCGCGATTTCGGCGCTATAACACTCTCTCGCGAAGGGCATTGGATTGGATTCGATTGGATTGGATTGGCTTGGCTTGGCTTGGATTGGATTTGGATTGGGTTGGATTAAAGTGGATTGTGTTGGATTGTGTTGCGTCATAGCCGCGCCACGTTGCGTCGTAGCCTCTCCACGTTGCGTAATAGCCGCGGCAGGGGGTTCACGGCACGTTTCACGTTTCACCATCGACTTCATCGACAATGTCTACGCTGGAAGACAACAATTACAACAACAACAACCAATACGTAATCCATAAGACTTGCAGGCACGCCCCCCGCGGAAATGCTCTGCATTTGATCGTGCCCCTCGCGAGGGGGATGTTTCTATGTATTTTTTTGTTGAAGGACGCTATCGTGCGTTCCGATCTCCAAGAAGCTCGCAGATGCGTGAGGGGCCACACTTCGTCTTCTCGCAGAAGACACACGATGTATGGCGGCGTTCCTTTCCGCTGGCCGACATCAGCGGTGTCTCTTTCCGGTCAGGCGCGTGCGAAAACCCGGCGTCTGCACACCACCGACAGGGAGAGCAGCTGGCGCAGTGGCGAGATCCTAGCAAGCGCGTCTTGCTTGACTTCTCTTGTTTGCGAATCCAGAATAGTTCTGAGCAGCTTGTGGGCAGTCCGGGACAGCGCTCGTAATAGAAATTCTGCAAGGCAAATAAAAAAAATTATGGAGCCCCGCTGTAGTAGTCGTAGATATTCCGAAACGACAAATTGAAGAGACCTGTAGCAGACGACGCTGACGCGGGAAGCGTTATATTCTGTTCTGGGCGAGGTTAATGAGCGTAAAAACATTGCCGAATGAAAACCAAACTGGAATTACGAAATCGTGGGTGGCGAATTCGAAGCTGCATGTTGTTTTGCGATGCTCTCCTAAAAAACGTGTGAAAGCCGACATGCTCACTAAACGTACTTTTTATAGAAATGGTCAACAGACTTTGTACAGCCGTCTAGGTGGTAAAGTGGATATCTTCCGAGCTTCAACTGCAATGCTAACTATGGTAACAATCTCGTCGTAAGCTTATGAAAAAGGACGGTCAAACGCCCAATGCGGGTAAAGGTAAGCGTTTTAATTCCTGCACATAGCCTAACGCGTAGACGGTATACGACGGTGTACCGGACCAGCCCATTAGATTTTATTGTTGAATAGCCCTGCTGAACGCTGCTGTATGCTGTACAGTTTTGTGTCCAAAATCATATTTTCACTGTAATGATATCTAGGCGGCTAAGCAGTCTTTGACAAGTGGTCTTGGGCAAGCAAGAATGATCCAGCTTCGCACCAAGCACTAGCCGAGACAGTATTCCACTCTTAACAGTTATGCTGAAAACGATAATTGTTTCACCTCAAACAGCTGGGTACAACAGTGGGTGTGAGGGCCATCTTCAACATACCACTCACCGAGTTTAAACAATAAATACTGCATAAAGCTGCATTATCGCAATTGACCATGCAACTGCCAAGAGCAATCAGCAGTGTTTGATTGACAAACCAAACCAGAGCTTTATATTTATGAGCGACGGTATAGCTATTGTTGTTACATCAGCATAGCTATTGCTGTTACATCTGTCAGAAGTGCATTGTGCCACCACCACTCACATCACATGGAAAGTTTACAACTCAAAATTCAAGTCTGCTTTTATCAGGTTGTCGGCACTGCTTACACACTTGTAACGCTCAATAATGTCCAGGTGGCAACCGAGGAGGAAACCACTTTTGCCGAAAAATGTTTCTCAGTAGGAGTGTGTTAAGACATGACGGCCAGAAGGCAGCCGAGCAATCATGATCCTAGTTAAAGGAGTCATGAGGACAAAACACAAGTTCGATTCATTCGAGAGATTGCCTCGTTAGAATCGTAACGCCACCACTGTTAACGCACACTTCACTTAAATACGCTACATAATTAGGAAAAAAGGGAACGGCCATGCGACCCACTAGCTCATTTCCCGCAACAGCACCTATGATGTCATATGAGCTCAGCTGTGCGATTGGCCGAGGACGGAAAAAGCAAACGCAAATTAGGCACGGCTTATAGGCTTTCCGAACGAACTATTTGCGCTTAAGTGTAATGCATATTCATTTTACATCAGTAAGAATGGTGCAGTAAACAATGGAAGTTACGAAAACACACGTAAGCATAGAAGTACCGATTCGCACTGCTGTTGATACTGGGCGCACTATGCTTGTTTTAGGTGCACAGCACTACCCCGCTTTGAAGTTGTCTTACAGGACACTGGCCGATTGGCGTAAGCGGCGTTGTCTTACGTGACCCTGTTTGTCGAGGATACCCCAGGTTTCACGAGACGATCACTTTTTACAGTAACGAAAACAAGCCAGGTGCAAATACGCTCAAAAACAAAGCAACGGCGGACAACGGTTCGTGGATGACTATAGTAGTACCACCTGGGAGGGCTGACGGACAGCAAGGCCGCAAACCCGAATGGCGCAGTGGAATTTCGCTTGAATACATGCGCTCATGACATCATTGCTGAAATTACGAAAACCTACGATTTGGCGGGAGAATCAAAATTTTAACCTAAATTGATCAATTTTTCAGTGAATACGGCATCATTTGATGCCGCACAAGCGCTGGGGGCACTATAAAACGTGAAATCTTTCGAATAAAACAAACTTGTATTCTGTTTTCATGGCTCCTTTGTATATACAACGGCCGTTCCCTTAATTTGAAGTCACAGAAAGAAGCCAAAGTGCCCACTCCTTCAATTAAGCACAGCAATTCCAAGGCAGACACAAAGCTGGAACACTGAAGTCTACACGAGGTTGCAGCTGTGCTATCACGATTCCTAAATGGCAACAAGCCAACTTTTTCCATTTCATTAATGTCGGGAGCAAAAGTATGGATTCCACACAAGTGGCGGCCAAAATGTATTGCAGGGCCATCATGCGAAAGAGCTTCTGCTGTCGACACACTGGTTGTGCGTCCCATTTTAACTGCATGCACCTTCGTTGGATCGCCTGAGTTGATACGCTTTTAGTACGAAAAAGGACTGAGCTGTTTCGCTTCGGTGGCCCATGTGTCACACCTTCCCTAAGTGTTCTCGCTGAGCAATGATGAGCGATGTAATTAGCGTAGAATGATATGCTGGACCAGTGGGCCGCTCTTGTTACTCCTTTTCATGAACACAAGCACCCGACATGCTTCATTCAAACAAGGCCAGAGTATGCATTATTTTACTCTTGAGTCCGAGATTGTATAGGAAGTGCAACGATGACTGAAGAAGACGGAGTAACAACAAAAAACAAATACATAGAAACATCCCCCTCGCGAGGGGCACGATCAAATGCAGAGCATTTCCGCGGGGGGCGTGCCTGCAAGTCTTATGGATTACGTATTGGTTTTTGTTGTTGTAATTGTTGTCTTCCAGCGTAGACATTGTCGATGAAGTCGATGGTGAAACGTGAAACGTGCCCCCCTGCCGAAACCCCCTGCCGCGGCTATTACGCAACGTGGAGAGGCTACGACGCAACGTGGCGCGGCTATGACGCAACACAATCCAACACAATCCACTTTAATCCAACCCAATCCAAATCCAATCCAAGCCAAGCCAAGCCAATCCAATCCAATCCAATCCAATGCCCTTCGCGAGAGAGTGTTATAGCGCCGAAATCGCGCCACCACATGAACGCGAACCGAACGCGGCGAGAGAGGGTGTTGCGAGCGGAGAGAAGGCGAGGAGGACGCGGGGGAGAGGCCGCACCTGTGGCCGACGGTTGAATGAGTCAAGGATATAAGGCGCGTGCGTAACCTTCCATTCTGTGTCGGCTCCGTGGAGCAGGCGGTAAAGTGCCGTGTACCTTGCGTTCCGCCCGCAGAGTCGTGGGATCGAAACCTGGCGCCGGAAGGTATTATTTCTTTATATAGTGTAGGGTGCGGACTACGTAGTGATGCGGACTACGGACGCCAACGCGGGTGACATCGTGAGTTACTAAAATGCTCTGCATTTAAAACACAGATGACAATTAATGCGCACACATATAGCAGCTGCAAAATCAGCCACTCACTGGGGCCACCTTTGAAAAGAAGCACATGTGCAGATGAAGCAACATCATTCAGTCACTCTGCTTACCAACACTGCATCAACGCATAGGTGCGAACTATGATGTGTGCAGTTAAAATAAGCGACACAGCCTTTATCTCGGCAGCAGTCGCCCATCCCCAAGGTGGCACTGCAGTGTGTTTTGGTTGCTGCTTGCGTGGAATCCAGACTTTAGCTCCCGACAGTACACATTCGGCCATGTGGAATGGTTACCGATTGATTTCAAAGAATGAGTCAGTTTCACACAAACACCAGTATACTCAGCAGGTGACGAGCCTATTGTATACAGTGGGTGTACCCCAGAAGCAACACAGAACAGTATATCTGCTTTACCGCAACGAGCGTGCACTCTGACTGCTTGAACACTCCTGACACAAACAAGAGCACACTCAATCAGCCTAGCACACACCCAACACAGACAAATGAGTAGACTGGGTCACTCACTAATGTTTCAATACACAGCTCTTGAAACTCCTATTGTCAGCTGTTAAGAGAGGTTTTGCGTGTACTTATACAACTACATGGTGCTGCTACAAAGCATATCCCTGCCCATGAAAAGCACTGTCCGTAGGATTACACCACCAGCACCCGCACGCAAAATAAACGTCGGCGCAAGCGTGCTGTTGAGCACTGTTGCGCAGTGTATACATGACGCTGTCGGCGTAAATAAATGCTGCCGGCTGCTGTCTGCAACAATCTTCGTGGATGTCTAGCTTACTGCAATAACATTTAAAATCGTGCGCGCGCTTACACGAATTGTCGCGGTCAATGCGGTGAACAGCATCACGGCAGCACATCACATACAACGTCCCACCGCAATGATTTCTTTGGCTCGCTTCACGGTGTATCACGGTCGGAACTTTTAGAAACCAGTGGCATGCACAACAGACGCCCGTACACAGCGCATCGGCACGAGACCCTGGGCGTAGTCGTTGCCGCACCGCGAACTCCCACGGACGCACACAGAACTGACCGCTTGCTGGTTTGTCACTCCTTTGTCCATTTTGGACGATGGCGAGTACAAATGACGCTGTCAACTTCTTCAAACACACACACGCACACCCAAAATCAAGGACAGGCCAGCCGTCACCAACATACACATCGGGGTATGCTTGCTGACATAATATCGCGGCACTGCGGATCTCAAACTAAGCGCCGTGCAGGTATGCTTCCGCCGGCACAAACAAATGCTTCGTGGATTTATACCTCGATTCAAGCAGTCAGAAAATAGTCGCGACGTACTATAAGCCGGTGCGACTATTTTCCTCCGCATCGCTTCGCTTGAGCAACGCCGCCATGTTGTTTAGCCTGAAACCTTCTGATAGCCCTGATTGGTCAGTAGGAGGTCGGTAGGAACCAATCAGGGCGTCGGATGATGGCTGGCGAAACGCGTCATCATCGCGGTCCGGCGAAAAGTTGAAGTTGGCCAACATCTGCCGGAAAGCGAATTTCGGCCGGAAGGCACCGCGTTCCGGCCGCCGGAATGATTTTGGACGGGACGGAACGACCTCGCCGGAGGTACCGTTTATGGCTACCTCCCTGTCTTTGACCTAACGCCTCTTGCGACTCGTCTCGTGCGCTCCCCGGATCGCTGTCCCTGGATCTGTCTGCCCTCCTCGTCCGGTCGGCCTCCTCTTTTAATACCTTTTGTTGCTCTCTTCCTCTCCCTCCCACGTCAGTGTCCCGTCGCCGATCCTTAGAAGTTCAATGCACACACGTGCACACACATACACTGGCCCTGTACAAGATTAGAACCAGCGGTAGTCTCCTTTAGCGCCAGTTCGCGGGATTGGTGGTGCTGCTGGATGACACCATACCAGTATGGCGCCATGCGCAGTTTCTTGAGGCCAACCATCTGGCGAAGTCTTTTCGGCGAACACGAGCCGTGACAGCCGTACGTAGTTCTGTGGCCTAATTAAGAAAACAAAATTCACCATCTTCCCGTAGGGGAGCCCTGAGTAGTATGCGAAGCAGCCATGGAGTCGACTCAAGTTCCCATTAGTTTTCAGTTCGACCGCGGCGTTGCGGGAGGAGAATGAGGGGAGCGGAGCGCGCGCGTGCGTCATTTATACTGCAGAGCTACAGTGGCGCCCCCAGCGGAGTATGCAGCGGCTACCGTCGCGTCTCTAGCCCTAAGCAGCTTTGCATTATCGCACGCGGAGCCGCAGGTGTTGCCATTCGTTGCGCAATCCCGGAGTGGCGAGGAGCTTCGGAGAGGAGAGGAGGAATGCCGGAGAGGAGAGGAGGAATGCCTCGCATACTACTCAGGGTTCCCCTACGGGAAGATGACGACGGTGGTTGAACGCGAAGCTATCTCCGAGAGTGCAAACAGAAATATCGCACACCCTACTTAGTGCAGCGCAGGAGATGGGATCGCGAACTATCTCACCGCCGCCGGTTGCAAGAACGTGCCACGACATCCAGAAGCATCCTTCGTACTGGTTGCCGAGACCGATCGCAATCGTGCCCCCGGCTTCCTCCCGTGCAATCGTCAGCTTGTCAATCCCCGTCACGTGAACGCCGTCCCCACACCACGGGATCGTCCCAGGAGAACCCTTACAAAAATTTTTATCGCCTTGGTTTTGAACGTTTATTGAGTTTTGTCGGAAGAACTTAATGATTTCTTTTTATGTTTCTATTTACTCTGCCTATAGAGTTTCAAAAGTTATTTGGCCACCGCGTTCCTATTGAAATGGGACAAAGAGGTTCAATACACTTTTTCTATCGAGTACTTATTGAAACTTCATAGACTAGATCTATTAGGTTTCTATTAAAGTTCCCTACAGAGTTTAAAATGAATATGCATAAAACTTTTTATTGAGTTTCAAAAGACTTTTTCTATCGAGTACTTATTGAAACTTCGAAAAAAAAGTTCCTGCGTTTTTACAGCCGCCCCTTTCCATAGGGGCGATTTCGCCCCAATTTATAGGGGCGATTGAAGGGTCCGCACTCGACCAGGACTCCCGTACCCATTAAAGAAACCGGTGGGTGCCCGGCGGTACCAGGATTCGAACCCCGTACCTTCCGCATACGAGGCGAGCGCTATACCTCTGAGCCATCGCTGCGGTTAAAAGGTCCTGCGTTTTTGCGCCGCCCCTTTCCATAGGGGCGATTTCCCGTGCAAGCCGGGTGAACTTCCCAAGCGTTGTAGTCCCACACAAGGGCCGAGCGCCAGGCCGGGTAGTCGCTTGTACCTATTTTACCGGCAGGTGCCCGGCGCCACCAAGGCACACGAATGCACATGGTGCCTTCCACAGCCACGGTGGACGCTCAACTCGCAACCGCCTGTGGCAGGACATGCCGCCAGACTCTTTCACCCCCGGCAATGGCACAACGCGGCATGATGGCCGGGGGCAACGCCAGATGGACAAGGGTCAGGGGCCCCTCTATAGGGTAAAGGCAGCTTTCCAGGCGTGGATTCCCCTCTCAAGGGTCCACACTCGACCAGGGACGCCTATACCCATTAAAGAAACCGGTGGGTGCCCGGCGGTACCAGGATTCGAACCCAGTACCTCCCGCATACGATGCGAGTGCTGTACCTCTGAGCCATCGCTGTGGTCTGGAAATATAATTTCGAGACCGCAGCGAAATATTTTTATATAAATATAATTCGAATATATATATAATTTATATCAATACATTCGAAAAATAATTTGTAAATTCGTGTAATTAGGCGTTATTTACCGGATTTAGGTTTTAATTGGAACTCATTAGAGTTCACTTTTTGTTCATCATGTCTGTCTTCAATTGGTTTTGAAAGCCTGTATATACAGCGTTCATTTTTTCTCACTTTGCAAGATTTTACGATGCCATATATGTGACAAAAACTGCCTGGCGAAACAAGACCACTGAAAACAACAGCGCCGGAGAGTTCTTGTCATTCCGGAACGGGGTAGCTAGATCTGTTGTGATGGGGGACTACAGCGCACTTCCCTATCATGTTAAACCAACAAGCATAGTCACTTTAGTGCATTTCAGATCTGACATCACCCGTACGTGCAAAACCAGCAGGGAATTAATATCTTTCGCCTTTTTTTGCTAGTGCCGTGGCAATCCGCAGGCTCTTGCGGCGGGGCAATTAAAATTGATTTTCGACATGCATCTCTGGCCCCGCTCTATATAGCTGCCAAAATTGCTGGGACTGACCTCCAGAAGCCAATTATATCATTTTTTTAAGATTCCAAATTTGGTGATTGCGGTATATGCATCCTTAAACCTGCATATGTAACGGACATTTTCATTCTCCGTGCACCGCCTCCATCGAAAAAACTTGGTTGAACAACTTCAAAGTGAGCCAACAGAAACTTTCTTGAGTTGTCACGTTAAAACTTCAATAGAATTTCTAGTGAGCTTATATTGAGTTAGTTGCTATAGTGAAGACCCTACAAAACTTCAAAACAGCTTTCATAGAGTAGACTCCATAGAACTGCTATTGAACGAGTTCAGTAAGATCTGTATAGAATCTTTATCGAGCCTGAGTAGATTGTGTTTTTTTAGGGAGGTCTCTTTTGAAATTCCATAGAGATTTTGTAAATATGAGTAGAGTGAGTTTTTATAGGGAGGTCTGTTTAGAAATTCTATAGAGATCTTATGAGATGAGGAGAGTGAGTTTTTATGGCGAGGTCTCTTTTGAAATTTTATAGAGATCTTATAGAGATGGGGAGAGCGAGTTTTTATAGGGTGGTCTTTTTTGAAATTCTATAGAGATCTTATAGAGATGAAGAGAGTGAGTTTTTATGGGAAGGCATTTTTTGAAATTCTATAGAGATCTTATAGAGATGAAGAGAGTGAGTTTTTATGGGGAGGTCTCTTCTGAAATTCTATAGAGATCTTATAGAGATGGGGAGAGTGAGTTTTTATAGGGAGGTCTTTTTTGAAATTCTTTAGAGATCTTACAGAGATGACTCGTTAGGTCATGAGTCTGCCATGAGTTTCTAATGAGTTCTTTTAGACTCTATAAGAACTCTATAAAACATTAATAGGATTGCAACATTCATTTTTGTATGGGAAGGCACCACCCAGCCTGGGACTCCAACAGACTGGGGCTTCCCCAGCCCACCCCGGAAGATCTCCTTCACGGAACCGCCGTCCTCCGACCAGTTGCAAAAGCCAAGATCGTGCAGGCAAGATCCCGGGCCATCGTGAAGCGTCTCAAGAGAGCGTCAGACGTCGAAGCCCAACTCCCCGGTTTCAGAAAGCGGCAGGGACCTCGTACCTGGACACGAGTTCCACAACGGCGACCTCACCTCAGGTAAGCTGGGCAGAAACTGTTTCCCGGTTCAATATCAGGAAACACACGCTAGACAAACAAACGGGAATTGCTGAAAGAAATGAAACAAATGATCGAACTATTATGGAAGAAAACGCGAAACTGCGGCAACAGATTGCCTCTTTCACCAAAACCAACCAAACGTCGGAGACTCATATAATGTACATTAGTACAGAGCAAACACACAAACGTGATGAGCAAGGCGACATACCCACAAACACATCCCCAGCGGGAGATACACAGGAAATAGACAACGACACAGATACCTCTCCAACGAAACGCCGACGCCAGAGCTGCACCCGCACACTCCTTGACTAAAGACCACAGATACTTCAAACTTAACTGTATCAATCAGTAGATTCCAAGCTTGTGCAACTAGAAACAAAGCTTGATGGCCAAATTAGGACTGACTTCGCAGACGTGAAGACCATGATTAAAGAACTTACTGACTTAATAACCAAACAACTTGAGAAGTACGAACATCGCCTGAGTGAACTGGAGACCAACCAACGACTCTCCACTTCATGCTCACGGGGAGGTCCACTGAAACACAAGCCCTACACTCGTCCGGCAGCGGAATCAACACGCAACATTCATAATGAAATGCGACGACGGCAATCACTCATACCAACTAGCAATGGCCAACAAAACCATGACACCCTCGGAGCCCCTCCGAATCTGGCAATGGAATTGTCGCAGTTACTCTAATGAACGGCATTTATTACATCAGCACATACTCAGTCTTACTCAGAACCAACGACCGGACGTCCTAGCCCTTCAGGAAACCCACGGAATTGCTAAACTTCCTGGTTACAGCGCGTACACACCGCAAGCCATTGAGATCCCGCAGCTGACTCTTCTGGTCCGCCGTAGCATCCCAACGGAAGTACATGATACTGGCATTACTGGTCCAAAACACCAGCTATTACAAATTATTCTAACGAGGGGTAAGCGGCAATGCAGTGTATTTGTTCTCAATCTATATAGCAGCCCTCGGGAGAACCACTCTTTCTCCCGTCTCCTCAAAGTTGTCGCAACAAAAGCGGGTAAACAGAGCCTGTTAGTGGTGGTGGGGGATTTTAACTCTCCACATACCGCCTGGGGCTACCGTGAAGACTCGGTGAAAGGCCAACGGCTTTGGGTGGTGGTGCAGCAAGAACAGTTCCCCTACTTATCCACCCTACACAGCCTACTCGTCTAGAGACTTGTAAATGCAGAGACATGACACCCATCTCACCTTTCTCAAGAATATCCAACAGCGCACGCATCGCTGGGCCAATTTTCACGTGAATATAAACAGTGACCACTACATATTCCAGACGAAACTCGATGTGATGCCGAGAACTTTCACGGGTGGCCGGGAGCATCGCATTATGAATTGGTACGCCTTCCGGCAGGCCCGCGAGGCATAACCACGATCATTGAGTGACTTAGATACATGGGTCCATGAACTACAACAGGACGTGCGGCAGCACACCTCACTGGTTCCAGAGGAAGCCAATATACCAGAGGCGGATGCCCGCCTGGCTGGCCTCTGGGAAGCACTCCGGAGTCTTCGTACCCGATTGAAGTCGCATCCTCGCAATCGTTTTACTTCGTCGAAAGATTGCGCAAGTGCAACGAACTTTTGAGGAGCACGCGGCGCGACTCTCAAACCATCAGTGGTATTCTTTCTGCCAAGAGCTAGGCAATCAGCACACTACTCGCAAGGCGTGGAACATCCTTCGACACCTCCTCAACAAAAACACCACCAACACGGCGCAGCGCAATCAAATTGCGAAGCTTATTCACAACAGCAAGACAAATCCGCGAGATCTCCTTCGAGCTTTGGCCGAACGATACCTAAATACGTCCCTGCCAATTGATCCGCCTGCATATCAGGGAGCTCCCAACCAACAAACTCCTGCGCAATCTCGACGACTTCTCTGTCCAGCAACTAACTAAGCTTTTCAACTATCACTGGACACAGGGCACGCTCCCTCAGGAATGGAAAACGGCTAAGACCGCTCTCATTCCTAAACCTGGAAAACCTATTGATCAAGAGAATCTGCGCCCTATCTCAGTTACTTCTTGTCTGGGGAAACTTTTTGAACATATGGTACTTCATCGACTTACCACCTACGTGGACGACAACCATCTGATACCGGACACCATGTATGGATTTAGGAAGGGCAAATCAACTCAGGATGTTCTGCTCCAACTCCATCATTACATAGTCAAAGGCACCGGAGTGTCACCCCAAGACACAAGAGCTATACTCAGCCTGGACCTTAAAGGGGCATTTGACAATGTTCACCACGCCGCCATCTACCAAGGACTCACTGACATCAATGTCGGCCCCCGCACCTTCAATTATGTTCAAGCATTTCTCACTGGTCGCACAGCGTACATACCCTTGGGAGATCTTAGGTCTGACGTTATGCCACTGGGTACTAGGAAAACACAAGGATCTGTGCTATCCCCTTTCTTATTTAACTTAGCTCTGCGAGACATACCTACTGCACTCCAGCGTATCCCGCAGCTCGGGCACAGCCTCTACGCTGATATCACTCTATGGATGGCGGGGGCTCGGATGGCAGTATCCAGGAGGCGCTTCAAGGGCATGCTCGCACTTGAAACTCCGGTAACAGCTAAAGGACTTACCTGCTCGCCAAAGAAATCGGCATTGCTTATCATACATTCTGGACGACGTCAACCTTCGGGATCGCAACTCATCCAAGTATATACAACCCGAGGGTATCCCATTCGCAGAGTGACTACACTCCGTATACTTGGTCTGAAGATCCAGGCAAACGGGCGTAACACCACTACGATCGAGACCCTCTCACACTTCTCCCAGCAGGTAGGGCGAATGCTTGCCCGGGTGGCCAACCGGCGCCAGGGAATGCCCTAGTCGACACTTCTCCGACTGGTACGCACATTTATAGTTGCGAAATTTGAGTAGGCGCGACCCTACCTTGAACTCTCAAAGCTGGAGACACAGAAAGTCGATGCCCTGCTCCGCAAAGCTTAAAAGCAGACACTTGGACTCCCTCCCACCACTTCCACGGCGTAATTCTCAGCTCTTAGAGCTCACAATACGATTGCTGAAATTACAGAAGCAGTGCTTACAGCGCCCATTCAACGTCTAGCGAAATCTCTTGGAGGTCGCACGCTTCTCACGCTGTTGGGGATAACCATACCGCTACGAGCCCCTGACGTTCGCTCCTTACCGACGGCTGTTCAAGCAGCCATACACGCGACCCCGCTACCTCGCAACATGAACCAGGATCTACAGCCAGACACAAGGCAAGCACGAGTTCGGCAGCTAACAAAAACACTCCGTCAGCAGTACAACGTATGGTACACTGACGCTACGCCGTATGCCCAACGACCCAGCAGCTGCGCAGTCGCCTGCAACTATCCAGAGACCAGCTTCATGGCCTGCACCGTTCTAACGCCGAATATAGCGGCTGCTGAGCAATGCGCCATTGCCCTAGCCATAGTGCGGATAACGGCCTCCGGAACCCCAGGGACCATCGTCACAGACAGCCAGGACGCCTATCGCACCATATTGAACGGCCTGGGAAGCCCTCACACGCTAGCAGTTTTACGGACGATCCCTGATATGCACCCACTTCCGCAAATCAACCTCATATGGGCACCGGCACATGCTGGGCTGGAGGGCAATGAGGCGGCACACGATTGGGCTTGTGAATGCACGCCCCAGGACCAGTCTATCGACCCGTCTCTCCCGACTTGCACTGGCACCCGTTGCTCACATACAGCGACATTCTTCACTACTACCGCGAAACTCGTCAACAACATCCTAACCCCTCCCGCCAGTTTACCCGACAACAGACTACGACACTCAGACTCATACAAACGAATACGTACCCTCTCCCCAAATTGTTCAGCTGCATATATCCAGAGACTTATACCGACCGATGCCCAAAATGCAAGATTGATAAAGCCACACACCCACACATAATCTGGGCTTGCCCTAAGACATCACCGACTTTCATTAAAAGTCATCACGACTGGGAGACAGCTCTGCGCAGCAACGACCCGGAGAACCAACTGCGGCTGGTCCGCCGGGCTGTGGATGCGCCGGCACCGGTGGCCCGCCCTCACGAGAGAACCAGGGTGTCGGGGCGTGCAGGACCGGGGGGACTTGGCCGTTCTCACACGGGTCGCTGAGGTTAGGGAGCTTGGCAACATAGGCATCGGGTGAGGCCCACCGCTGAGACTCCAACGCCTTGGCTGCTGGGCCTCCCGCAAGAGGCTCAACAGAATAAAAGTTTCTTTCTCTCTCTCTCTCTGTCGTGATGGATTCTTTCGTTGGCCGATCCCCAGGGGCATCCTGCCACAATCATCATCAGCGCTGCCTGGCCAGGCATGCGCAGTAGGGCGGGTGTGGACAACGGCGGAAGGAACAGGCTCGACCATAAGCTGCTTCGCATGTAGAACAACTAAAGGTAATTTGTGGGAACTGAGAATGTAGAGATGGGTGTACACGTTCGCAAACCTGCTGTACAAATGTTTTTTTGTATTCCTCTTCCAGGAATTGGTAGGTAGTACATCATCAGCGGTGCCTGGCCTGGCATGCGCAGTGGGGGTGTGGACGCCACACAACGTCGCCCACATAATGGCGGAGGGAACATGCACGACCATAAGCTGCTTCGCATCTAAAACAAAAAAAGTAATTGGTGGGAACTGAGAATGTAGAGATGGGTGTGCACGTTCGCGAGCCTGCGGTACAAATGTCTTTTTGCATGCCTCTTCCAGAACTTGGTAGATAGTACCAACTATTGAACACACCTCGGTCCCAGTGCTGCATGTTGGCAACATATTAGCAACGTGGGCTGTCTTTAGCCTCTCACCAGCTCCACTGAGAGGGAGACAATGGTCTTTAACGGTACTGGTGAGTTTGCCAGCGCCACTGCTCTACGGATGCATGACATTGTGACGTTATCCTAGTAGAGGATATGAGATGTGGTCAGAAGACCACAGAAATGCTCCCCCTTTGAGGTTACCAGTGGTACGCGACATGGCTAACAAGGAGCAATCGTGGAAAATATATCCTCTGTGGCCTTGTTCGCAGCCGGGGAAACTTTTAATGGTCTCTCGTGCCACGTGATCATGCAAGTGGCCGCTGGTGCAACAGTACCGCTCCATCAAGGTGCCCGCTGTCCCTACTGTGCAACTACAAGTCAAGTACATCCTGCAGGGAATTGGGGAACCAGTCAACAATTCCCTACCCCTGCGACGAAACAAGCAGCACTCAGAACAAGGCTAAGGAGGAGGCTACACGCACTCAACGCCGCATTTCACGCCTGAACATTGTACGTGCGTGCGTGCGTGCGTGTGTGTGCGTGCGTGCGTGTGTGCCTGCGTGTGTGAGTGCCTGCGTGCGTGTGTGTCTGTGTGTGTGTGCGTGTGTGTGTGTGTGTCCACGTCTGTCTGTTTCCTCACTATGAACCTATGAGACCGACTACTTCCCTTACTACTCCCAACCCTCTCTGCGGCCAACGATATTGGTGAAGACAGCCCCAGAGACAGCGCGACAGAGTGAAAACCTTGCATGACACTGATCATTCGTCCAGCGGAATGATTAGGCTGCTGACGTGGCGACAGCGACTTGTCACTTGGCCCATCTGCTACTCTCTCTGATGAGGAGCAGCCTCTAACTTCTCACGTGACTTAAGTGTAGGATGAGTGAAACGTTACACTTCATTCGGCCTATATATGTTCCCCTTCTCCCCACAATTAAAAACTCTCGTGGGAATCGTGTCATTTCCCGGCTTGGGAGACAAACTTAAAGGGGCACTGACACAAAATTTTGAAGGCGAGATAACTTCGGAGATAGATTGGTGGGAACACATATACATCATCTGCAAAATATCAGCGGCGAATACAGCCTAGAACATATTTAAAATCAATTTTAAAGTGTGCGAAACGCAACCGAGTAGCCACCAGAGGACCACGCGCAATCGACGTCCCGAGGATATTGTGTAAATAAACAACATCCAACACGTCACGAGTTTGTGTTTGCCGCTTCCGCACTGCCGGCGTTTTTCGCCGGCTCGCCCGGGATAGCCGCTCCAATCGGAGGGTCGGAGGGCGGAGCTTCTGCTCTCGAGAACGAACGACCCGATCGTTGGCAGCGGAGGCGCCGTGATTTCGTCAGCTAATCGGGCAGCTGGCCGCGACCAAAGTTCTACAGCGATTCCAGGCACTCTGTTTCTATTACTGTTTATTACCTTGATTGATTGATTGTAGGGTTTAACGCGCCGACGCGACGCAGGCGACGAGGCGCGCCGTAGTGGAGGGCTCCGGATTAATTTTGACCACCTGGGGATCTTTAACGTGCGCCGAAATCTCGTACACACGGGCGTTTTTGCTTTTCTCCTCCATCAGAAATTACTGTTTATTACCATTGGATGCGAAAACGCGCCGGAGGCACGAAAATCCCACTGAGCTAGCCGCACGGTCACTGTGCAGGCGGCGGCCACGGCCGCGAAGTGGCCCAGGCCGGCGCAGGTAGCTCGAGTGATAGTTTGTTACCGCTGCACGAAATTGTCCCCAAGTCCCGACCACGGTGGCTTACATGAGAAAGGAGTTAATGATGCGATGGCGGGTTGCATTAAAAATTGTCATCTGCAACTCCTACGAGAGCGGCACTCGAATATCCGCCGCAGTGCTAAGCCGAACACATCTGTAGGCGGACCTGTAGGCAGACCGGCCGGCTGCTCCCAGCGCGCGTCTTGCTACCCACCGTCTCGAGCGTCGCGCGTCGTTCTTTAGCCGCGGTAGCATTTCCACTCGCAGCGCCTGCGTCACATCCACGGTCGCTTTTTAATTAAGCGCCTCACAAAATCAGTATGTGGGGGCATTCGCAGAAACTGCCGTCGATGCGGATTCGACAGGCTCTGCTCTGTGATATCCCTCCGACGGTCATGTGGTCAGCTTTGTTCACACAAAATCCACAAAATCCATCGTTTCGCGGCCGTCGCTGAAACCGAAACTGCGACTGGCCGCATTGAAAATGCCTCTAATTAAACAACCGTCGCAAGCTGAAGCAAATGAGGTTTCTACAGGTTATAAGTAGGTCACTGGCTACTTATCGCAACAAAAAAACAAGATGCAAAAGTTTTGTGTCAGTGCCCCTTTAAAGACAAACTTAAATTCGGGCGCCACACCACCACCAGAAGAAAGAGAGTTGCGAGGCAGGGCCAGATCGGACCAAGACAATCGTCTCGGCCTGCCTTACACTGCCTTAAATGGTCTACCACAGCGAATGTGTTTTGGCGGACCAGTCCAACACCACACTGCTCTCATTGTTACCAACGTGATGCCCACTTTCATTCGGTCTGTGAGTGTCCACACGGCCCATTTGCCCACTACCCCACGCCACAAGACTGGGAACAGGCCTTGGTAAGCCCGGATCTGGTGATTCAGGAAACTAACCGCACGGGCCCTTGCGGTCGCCGAAGCCATGTGGGTCTCCGCTATCCTTCCCCACTAAATTCCAGTTGTAAATTAAAGGGGTTCTCTGTCTCTCTGGGCCGCTGGGGGGACGCCGACGAGTGTGGATATCGAGACATCGGCCACGCTTCTTGAAATGGTTTCGGCCAGAAATTCTCTTCACACCTTCAGCATTTTGGTATCATTCGATGCATAAAGTCGCCAGGACCACGTCGATACCACGTTTGTGGCGGCGGTTGATTTTTTCCATTTTCAA
This sequence comes from Haemaphysalis longicornis, assembly GCF_048455015.1. Taxonomy (NCBI): domain Eukaryota; kingdom Metazoa; phylum Arthropoda; class Arachnida; order Ixodida; family Ixodidae; genus Haemaphysalis; species Haemaphysalis longicornis. The sequence continues at coordinate 20,952,185 of NW_027526203.1, forward strand.
GAGGACTTTCTGTGACCACGCCGCGGCCGCGTTAAGCCTACCGTTCTAGCCTGGCTCCCCGGAGAACGCTCGGCGGGTGAGCTTAGCCCGGCCCAGATCGGCCCCCACCACGATGGCTTCGGTAATGCAAATCACCACGGAAGGTGAAGATACCTCCCTCGAGGAATTTAGTAACGGCGCTGGATGGACTACATCGATCAACAAGCGCACGTTGGCCAGAAACGACGCGCCAGAGCAAGGCGACCGAGCCTCGTCCGCACTGCGAGGCGGCAACAAAGGCCCTGCTACGGTGAACATGAAGCAACGTATCAACACCGCTTCGATGCTACCCTCGTTGCCAAAGGAGCATATTCGAATCATCGTTCGCCCCCGCGGAGGCCTGGACATCAGGAAGCCCTAACCACTGCCGCCGGCCTTCTGGAGACGAACGTCACGGAGGACATCGTGTATCCAAACATGATGCAGAACATCATGGTAGCGAGCACCCCCTCGAAGCGCAACGCCATGGCTTACGCTGTGGTGAACATCAACATCGGCCAAGCCAGTTACGAGGTGTATGCTTAGTTCGCTGCCCCCGAGAACTCGTGCAAGGGGGTCATACGTGGCCACGACCCCGCCATAGAGCACGAGGAGTTACAGCGCCTGAAAATTCAGCCCGAAAAACCCCCCTTACCTCGAGGTGAGGAGACTCAAGAATACGAGCAGCGTCATAATTTTTTTCGGCGGCCTTAAAGTGCCTGATTATGTTAAATATGGCCCAAGGCTCGTGAAGTTCTCGCTCTACCGCAGACACACCGACATCTGCTACGCCTGCGGTAGACTTGGCAATCGAGCCGATGCATGTCCGGCACCCGAAGATGCTATCTGCCTGGGTTGCAGCGAAAACAGCACAGACAACAAACACCACTGGTCTCCCAAATGCACCCTATTCAGTGGCCCTCACAAGACAGCAGACAAGACCTGTAAGCAACTTCACCAGATGCCCTTCCTGGTCCGTCAACGCCGTAGGGAGAGACGCAAGCGTGTCGAAGGTGGCAGCAACACCTGCAGCACACATACGTCACGAAGCCGTTCAGGTGATCGAGGCGGCTCCGGTAACGGATCCGGAGGACGTTCGAAAGAGCGCTCGTCTTGCAAGAGGAGCAAGCCTTCGAGGACCAGACACGGCAGCAGGGGGCGGCTCGCTCTCGCTCCAAGGGACCTCCTGCTGTTCGCATCCAGCTGCCAGCCAGCAGCAGCCAGGACACCAGCTGGGCTGATCGAGTGAGGGACTTACCGCCACCACCACCGAGAAAGGTAACGGGGGTGTATCTGCAGAGCATGAACGCATTACTGAGAGATACTCTCGAACAGCTTAGGGCTGAGGTCGCAGCACTTAATACAGAAGATCTAAAGAAAATCGGGGAAGGCGACAGTCATCCCGAGCAGCCGCCTTCCTCCGTGGAGAGGTGAGGTTCCTATGGAAGTTCCGATAGCAGAGACGGTGCCTTGCGTTCACTACAACAGGAGAGCTCTCTCTCAGACGGGCGGGCAGCAGAAGGTCGTCCTTTCCGGCTGAATCAAGAAATTGAAATCCGCGACGGATAGTCGTTTTGAAAGGATCGAGGAGGTGACGGTCGAAATGCGAGTCGTTTTAGACAAAGTCATGGAATCTATTCTAACTCTCTTGGCCAGGTGCGACAGGATGGGCACGGCAGTTTAAAACTAATGCATGCTCCAAGGGCAACAGGAAATCGTTAATAACATTCAACATGGCCGTCCAACACAACAACATAGAAGTCTGGCAATTGAAGTGTAGAGGCTTCACCAGAAAAAAAGATGTCCTCAATCAGTTTGTTCGATCCACATCGAAGAAGCCCTAAATTATTTTGGTTCAGGAAACTCTGACAGACGTGGTTTCGGTATCTGGTTACAAAGCTCACACTTGTCTGGGTGAGGGGAAAAGAGGCATCAGTATCCTGGTAGCAAATCACCTCACTTTTATAGTACACGACATCAGCAGCGAATACTACAAGGTTGAGCACTCGCTCATTGAACGAAGTTCTTAACACGTACGAACAGGGTTCTAAGCACCCTGAGCGACCATAAACTGAGGTTCACCACTCTCTTAAATACGCCAGTTAGTCGGGCAGGGTCGAGTCCGCTTTTGGTGGCAGGAGACGTCAACGCTCCGTACCAAGCGTGAGGCTACCCTAATCCACCCACAAAGGGGTACACTTGTGGCAGGTCACAACCAAACACAACCTTCTGCTTGTGACGGATCCGGCATTTCCGACTAGGACTGGGAATTCATGTACGTGGGATGCTACTCCAGCGTTGTGCTTCGTAAGGGGCTTCAATTCTGCACCCTGGACAAATCTCGGCGAGAATCTGGGAAGTGACCATAACATTCTGGCCACAACTGTGGAGGTGGGATGTAAGACTCCCGGAGAATTTGTAGTCACTGACTGGGACGCCTTCAGAAAAGTCAGGAAAGAGCGGTCCCAGCATGAACAGCAGGGCAAGATGGCTATAATTTGGAGGAAAAGGAAAATATTAAGGTGGTGACCAAGAAGGTCCACATCGACCTCGAGGTCGAAAGGTTGCATAGGCGGCTTGCGCACCTTCTTGAAGCAAAGGAATCGCTAACCAACAGGTTGAAAACGCAAAAGCTCAATCGACGGCTGAGAAAAAAGATTGCGGTGGTCAACGAGGCCATAGACGATCACTGTTGGTTATTAAGCAAACAGCGTTGGGACGGAGTAAGTAACTCTGTAAATGGAAAAATGAGGGTGGGTTCTAAATGGAATCTTCTCAACCCCCTGGTAGACGGAACCAATACTAGGTCCAACCAGAGAAAAGTGCTGGAGAAAATCGTGCACGAAGCCCCACGAAAAGAAGACGTGCTGAAAATCTTGGATAACCTGGCCTTCAGCTATCTCCCGTTGGCCACGGCCGGGCCGAACGACTACAAAACGTACAGGGGTAGCTCGTGCTGCGAGCTAGACGCTCCTTTCAAAACGTATGAAATCACGGAAGCTTTACAATGTCTCAATGCCAGGTCTGCGCCGGGGCCCGATTACATCACAGATAAGGCTCTGAGGAACTTACAACACGACTCCATACAATGGCTCAAATGGGAGTCCCCATTCCATTCCGATTCCATTCCGGGGAATGGCAAGTTGCCTCAATTCCATTCCTTTCAATTCCTCGGAATGCCAGAACAACGCCCATTCCCACTCCGGGAATGGCAGGGCTGTTCAATTCCATTCCTCTAATTCCTCAACATTTTATCGGGTGATTATCAAGTTACCAGTCAACCCACCATTAAGCTGATGTTATTACACGTGTTAAGAACGGCTAAAATACGCAAGACACGTAACCACGGTCGAGGGATAGTGGCTTTGTGGCATATCTCGTGCAGTGCAATAACCCTACTAATTCCCACAGGGGCAGTTCTCCCGGTAGTTATTACAGTATTTGCATGGTCAGCATGTCTTTACGAGTTGTGATGCTTTAATATTGTTTAAGTGCGAATGTGTTAATGCTAACGTGACGACATGTTCTATTTTTGTGCTGACAAAAGTATGGTTGAAGAAGACATTATATTCGTTAAGGAGTTAACACACGTATGGAGCGGTCGTGAGCGTGGTTAGATCTATAAATTTGTTAACGACGAACAGAACCTCCAGATCTGGTGGTATCAGTTGGAAGAATTACCGCTTGAGTACCTTGTCCTGCCTTTGCACCAAATACGAATCACGGACCGCACAGGTCGTCAGCACTCACGCATGTAAAGCGCGCCTTGAAAGCACTGATAGGTTCAGAACTTCCGGTGTTTGCGTGTGCGCAGGCATGTAATTTCGCCCTTGCTGAAAAGCTTAGTTACGTGCGTCAGGTATCATCCACAGCGCACGAGCGAAAGTTCAGGCTGTGCTTAGAGTATGCGCGACCTTTGTATGAGTGGCTCGATGACAACCAATGCGCAGGGAGAATTCTTTTCTCTCTCGTTAGTGTATACTGGGATAGTGCATTGGTTCGTATGCTAATCTGCATCTTGTTTTTTGTTTTGTTTTTTTACAAATTGGGAGATCGTTCACACTTTAGCACCCCGCAACCTTTGGCTCTAGCTAACTAAAGAAGGACTTGGAGAATGTGTTGCGGCCTTGGACTTAGCAAAACTGAGTCCAAGGCCTGTGTAACTAATTGTATAACTGAGGCCTGTATAACTAATTTGAGGAGTTGCATGCAGTGGAGTAGCAATGAAGGTACCCCCAAGTGTACGCTGGTCTGGGCGATCAACCGAAAGAAAAGATGTAAAGAAAAATGATAACGATAATAATAGAAGGACACGTTCGGCAGCCGGCCAGTCTAGTGTTGTGGAAATCCCTACGCCAGAAAAAAGTGCGTAAATGTCCTCGTTGATTGATTGTAGGGTTTATCGCGCCGACGCAACGCAGGCAATGAGGCGCGCCGTAGTGGAGGGTCCGGATTAATTTTGACCACCTTATGCCGAAATCTCGTACACACGGGCGTTTTTGCTTTTCGCCTCCATCAGGAAAGCGGCCGCCGCGGCCGGGAATCGAACCACGACCTCGTGCTCAGCAGCGCGATTAGCTCTCCTCGTGAATTTCGTATGCTGCAATAAAGGCATCAAGCTGCCGTGAAAGGTCCAAAAAAAAAGTTTATTTTGGTTTCATTAATCAAAATCACGTAACAAAATGATGTGAGCCACACAGATTGAAGGCGGGTCAGTTGGTACATAACTGACTTATAAAACAGCGCTAGAAACAGGACTACAGAAAGGGCACACAGACAGGGCGCTGTCTGTGTGCCCTTTCTGTAGTCCTCATTCTAGCGCTGTTTTATAAGTCAGACAAATGGTCACTTCGCCGTTCAGTTCTGAAAACACGAAGTGTAAATGACGGCTGCTACAACGATCAGTTCTAAAAACAAAAAAAGTAAAATAATACAGTTGCCTTGTGGCTGTGTGTTGCGCTTGACAAACGAGCTGCTTAAAAGATGTGTTTGAGAGCCGGTTTCGCTTCGCTGTCTGTCATTAAAAGGGATGCCGTGGAAAACACGCGTTCCACGTTAGCTGACGTCCCATTTACAACGGACACTGTCCCTGCGAGTCGGGAAAGCAAGGGAAAGTGGCTAGCGTTCGCTTTCCGCTAGGTCGGAACCGTTTCGGAACAAAGCTTGCAGCGTGCAGCTTGCAGGAGCAGGTGTGACCGCAGTTACTATTACATGGGCTCTGCTGTTTCGGGTGGATTCTCGAACCAATATTTTAGGCCTTCGTCGACACTGCTTCGGGCAAAGGAGTCCGAGTGTCTAGACAGGAGGGACAGTATTGCAAAAGGTCCTGGGGTAGGAGGGGGGTTGGGGCGTAAGCTGATATGCGAAATTTTGCAGTGAACACAAGCATGCACCGCACCAGCGTCCCGATGACGGCGAGGTGGGATGCAATCACCGACGGGTTTGGACGCAAAAAACAAAAGTGAAGGGTGGGGAGACATCCCCGCCCTTTTGTGCTTGCAGCCGGGGCGAAGGCGCCGCCAAGGTAGAAAATCACAAGGCGCAGTTGGCGGGAGAGAAAGGTGGGGATGCGCCGCTGTAGTTCCCCACGACGGATACCAACGGCTTAGAGGCGCGGTTATTACGCGGAGAATCGCGACGAACTTCGTAGCAGCGCTGTATAGAAGGACATAATTGTAGTAGAATCGCTGCTTATAAATATACCCTGCTTGTAATCAGCCAATCGATTTTAACAGTGCTGCGTTATAGTTAAATTCAAGGCTCCGGCTTACTAATGTTTGAACTTGGGTTAGTGGGATTTTTTGCGTATTTTTGGATATTTTGACAAAAAAACAGCGCGCAGAACGAAAAGTGCGCTTTATTTTGGGAAAAATACATGTAATTCCATTCCCATTCCATTCCGGGGTCGCGAAAATGTGGAATGATTCCGGATTCATTCCAATTCCGGACTGGTAACTCCGCAACACTGGCTCACACAACAAATCAACAAGGCCTGGCAGACGGGCGAAGTTCCCCGTGACGGGAAAGTAGCCCTGGTAATACTAATTCCCACACCCCGGCAAACCTACCAACTTGTCCCATCTGAGACCAATTTCCCTCCCGTCTGATGTCGGGATGGTGGCGCAGCACGTAATTAACAATCGCATAACCAAGCACGTAGAGCATAATTGTCTCCTGCCCTATAACATGGTCGGCTTCAGACCAGGCCTCTCAACACAGACGGAATGAAACTAATCAAGACTCAAATCTTAGACAACGATACGAGGAACGTGCGGGGCATTCTCGGGCTCGACTTGGAGAAGGCTTTCGACAACATATCGCACAGACACATCCTAGAATCCATTTCGGAACTCAACCTAGGCCAGGCTTTTCACGGTTATATAAGGTCGTGCCTGGAGGGTCGCAAAGCTACGTTAAAGGTAGGAGAAAACAAATAGAAAGAATACTCCCTCGGCCCAGAGGGACGCCTCAGGGCTCGTCCCGTCTACTGTGTTTCTGTGTCCTCGTCCTTTGCGCTTGTTTTAATTTTTTGAAGCCTCAGGGAGCCGTGATCTTGCCCTTATTGTTCAATCTGGCGCTGAAACCACTGTCGGTATCCATTTCGGGAATCGAGATATATGCAGACGACATCACCATCTGGTCTACAGGAGGAAGCGAAGGGGAGGTCAAATCCAGTCTCCAGGAGGCGGTAGACCGAACCAAAACTTTCCTCGAGGGCACAGGGCTAAGGTGCTTGACGAAAAAGTCTGAGGTACTTCTCTACAGACCGGTCAGAAAAGGTCCCAGGCCCAATTGGTGAAATCCCCTCGACAAGGTTAACATCAAGCTTCACACCAAGAGTGATGCCAACATTCCTAGGGTAGACACTCTAAGGGTACTCGGAATGTTCATTGAATCTACCACTCTCCGCAAAATCACAACCAAGACGGGGTGCATGATCGTCCTGATCACTAGAATCTCTAATAGGAAGGGGGGGGGTCTGAAGGAGGATAACTTTCTCAGACTCTTCCACGCATTCTTCATGAGCCGCATCATCTACGTGGCTGCAATGCACAAGTGGTACGAATCCGAAAAGAACAAGTTGGAAGCGGTAATCCGTAAGAGCATCGAGAAAGTATTAGACGTTCCGGTTAATGCCAGCACAGAACGCCTTCTCGAGCTGGGTGTACATACTAATACACTCGACAAAATCATTGAAGCCCAGGAAACGGTTCAAATATCCCGCCTCCCCAGCCCAGCGGTGTAGAGGGAGATCCTCGTGGTATTGAGAGTCGGCCCCACCATAGTGGAGGAACGTAAATATGCTATGCCGGATCACCTACGGGACAACATCATGGTTGCTCCTTTTCCTAAAAACGTACACCCGCAACACAATGCGGGTAGACGCAGAGCACGAGCTGTGGCACTGCTCCGGCAGATCAAGGACTCCCCTCACACGGTCAGCTTCGTGGATGCGGCTCAGTACGGGCGCACATCTAGCTTCGTCGCAACAGTAGTCAATCTCGAAGGCCATGTTAATTGCGCAGCCACCATCAGAGGCTCCACCCCGGCTAGGGCGGAGCAGGTAGCAATCGCTTTGGCACTCCTGGACGAAAAGAGAACTCAAACCTTCACTGATTCGAGGGCGGCGGTCAGGGCATTCCCCTCTGGCTCCATCTCCGAAGAAGCATATAGAATCCTCCACGGTAGAGTACCTATCCACACACTATCACGTGGTTCCCGGCACATCTCGAGCTTCTCCCGGCTCGATTCCTCGCCAACCTCAACGACATCGCACACGTCCAAGCGCGCGCACAAACCCTCCCCGCGAACGCGAATGCGAGTCGAGGTCATGTTGAACCCAAGTTTGCGAGTTCCGAGACATTACTTACACCTTTAATGAGGTAACTAAGCACTACTACCTTGACAGGAGAGTCTACTCTCCTCCCAACGGTAAATTAAACAGACCACAGGCTATCACACTGCGCATGCTTCAGACAGGATCGTATCCAAGCTTGGCTTTATTCACTCCATCAATCCAGACGTCCCCGAGATCGAACACAGTCGGCCCCTGGCGGCGGCGCGACGAACCGCTCCTAGTCTGGATGGCGCTCTCGCGTCGTCTGCTCGTTCACGTTGCGCGCGGCGCTAGACGCGTGCTGAACGCGATAAAACAACCAATATGTGTACTTTGGCAGTAAGCAATGACATAGTTACCTGTGCTGGCGAATTTCCTCAACAAACGCAATAATCAACAGCCGTTGCGGGTTAATGCGCTGGTTTAATTGGACAAAACATATTCGCCGTGGTCACCGCTTAAGTGTAAAACATGTTATAAACGTTGCTTCGACATATTGCACTTCTCTTATTGATGAGCGCAATCGTCTGCCGTTTCGGGAACGTCAAAGAGTGCTTTTTGAAGGTGGCGTGGTGATTATTTAAAGGATAAAAGTTTAGTATACGAAACGGGTAAGAAGCGACAAGGCCTGTGCATACCCGTGCACTTGCCACAACCCTTGCAAAATCATGCTGTGTCTTTATTTAAAGAAGAAACAAACAAAACCAGTTACACTGTACACGACCCGTCGCTATCGCCCACACAATACCGGAGACGTATTTTACACCCGCAAGTGCCTGTGTGATCGAAAACTTCCCGTACCTTTTCGAAAATAAATACCATTTTTGTTTTGGATAGTCGTATCTTATACTGTGTTGCTAATTTTACGCAATATTTAAAATACGTTTCTTTGGATGCGCAAGAGTATTTCGGGAGGATTTCTCGGTAAAATTAAGCAGTTGTGAGTGTGCGTCTGTCTTGTGGTATTACGTGTGTCATTTTTATATACCTAATTTTCAAATCCCGACATGAATCACCTTGTCCAGAAATACATTCCCCTCAGGTTATCCAATTGCCTGATATGGTCACCTCTTAACGTCTTAAGGTGGACCTAAGTTTAAAGAAAGAGGAAAAATCGCGTAATATAATTCAAGTTGTTGCCCACGTGTGGAGGGTGTGTGGTAGATTTTTTTTTGCCACAATGCTTGCTTTTAATACAATTTTGAAAAAGGTGACCCAAAATTCCTGGACAATCTCGGACCCAAAATGGGGGTTAATCAATTTTGAAAATACTGCTTCTACTTGTTGAAGTACTGCTTTTTCAACGCTTCTATTCCTAGCGTACCTTCAATTGCAAGTAATACTGATAATAAAATACGTTTCGCTTTTCGCGCGTTCTCTTCTCACTGCTCTTGGAACGTTGGCAGAAACCCCCCTCCCCCCTCCAGAAAAAGAACGAAATGCACAGAAAACTTTTATCCTTGTCTTTTTTAACCAATCCTCAAGAATTAAATGCCAAGACAAAAGCGAAATTCAGTTTACACAACAAAGTAGCTACCGGGAACCTGCTGCGGTGTTTTGTAACGAGAAATAAAAAGGGAACGTTTTACTGCATTTGCAACAGGGAAACTTCATTTGCCGTCTTTATGATTCGTAAGAGACATTAAGCAAGAATTCAAACACATCTCGCTGTTCTATACTGTTCAATTTTAAAAGGAACGCAAATGGTCAATAGTGCAGCCGTAACAGAAAATTTGTGCTCGCAGTGAGGTTGCACAAGCTTGGTTTACATTCTCTAAACCTGCTTGTCACTTTGCAAGTCTAGCTAAACATGAGATGTTGATTGTACTGCGCGCGTTAGCAATTTAATTCGCAAATTCACTTGAGACGAAACCCTTAAATAAGTGATCAAATAAGTGATCAAATCAAACCTGCCTTCAAAATCGCTAAAATTTCATTCACCTAGATCTGCACACAAAAAAACCGCTAGAACGGTTGCATTTGCACCTCTGCGCTGGCTTAAATTCAGTAATTTTATGTTGCCTTTCGAACACAAAAAAATATCGTAAGCTCATAGAAAGGATGTCAGGCAGTTAAGTGGTTTTACCATTTAAGGGCATTCCACAAATGCACGAATGCATCATGCTACCAGTGAAAGCGATTGAAATTGCTGTTGAAATCTCAATTCCAGAGATCGAGGCTTCATGATTTCTTTCTATTTATGCTTTTATTGAAGGTTCAAAGCCATAGTATGGAAAGATTGAGCTTGCTACGAGCGATGGCGTAAACGTTCATTGTCATTATTGCGGTCGTTCTGAGATTACCGATGAGTTGCCGCTATTTTGTCGTTGTAATGAAAACTTTTTGCCGCTTCCATGCCATACATTGGACGTTGAGGAACCGAACTACGGCATACCACTCTTGTTCGCACCCTTCGTGCGCACATACGGCGCGAAAAAGGCACAAAGCGCGCCCATAGTGTGCATTCTTCGGGGCCGCTCAGCGGAGCATCCACACTATAGTTGATGACAGGGTAAGGGTGCAGCAGGAGCTCCGCCCGCAAGCGTTGTGTGGCCGCTACCTGACTCTCCGCGGTTAGGAAAAATAGTTTGTTATATTGCAGCTGTTTATACCCATGATTACTAATATGAGTGGCTGACAGTATAACCATCTGATTATGAGGTCGTTTATACAGTGAAACCCGGTTATAGCGAACTGCAATATGCGCCACGATTAGTTCGATATATCCAATAGTTCGAAATAGCCGAAGCCGCCTATAACGAGTTTTTTGTTGAGTTCGCAATACGCGGGACCCCTCACCCCACCCCCCTCCTCCTGCCATCGCCACATGCAGAAACGAACACAATAAAGTAGGCCATTACCATACACAAACTATCTATTTATTGCAAGCAATAAAGCTACTTTCCGCTGTAACTACATACTTTCCCAAATAGCGGTGATTCTTGCTTTCACTTTCGTTTTGTCGGCGTCAACTAGCCTATCATTTTCTACAGAGACTCGGCGTCAACTAGCATAGCATTTTCTACAGAGACATCATTTGCATCAGTTTGCAGTCCATGCCCTTCAATATCGAAGCAATATTGATGGAGCACATTGCCTGCCGAAAGCGCTTCATTAAGCATCAGACGGCCTTCACTCGCGACATCCTCCGCCTCGTCGGTGCCTCCAGCAGCGCGAGCAGCCATGACATTGGTGAAGGTGTCGGCGTCCAAGGGGCTCACAGTGAAGGCAACGTCGTCGTCGACACGCAGGCAACCCACGAAGGGCACTCGTTTCACACGTTGGCGAACACGTAGGCGAGCTCTTCTCCCACTTGATCAATGTTTTAAATGCATAGCATTGTAGTAACTCACAATGTCACGCGGCGTAGGCGTGCCTTGTCGTAGTCTTGTCGTAGTCCGCAGCCAGGCCACTACACTATAAAAGACATAACAGTTTCCGAAGCCCGGTTTCGAGCCCATGACGCCGCGGGCGTTCCGGAACGCAGGGTGCCCGGCGCACTACGGACTGAGCCACGAAACCGACACAGATTTCGACGCACCGAACGCGCCTTATATCCTTCACTCATTTCTGGTTTGTTTAGAAAGCGCCACAAGTTGTCCCGCGCCTCCCAAAGATGGCGACACGGGTCCCGCGATCGAGAGATACGACTTGCCGGCGCACCCCCTCGGAAATGCTGTGCATTTGATCGTGCCCCTCGCGAGGGGGATGTCTTTTTTTTCATCTTGGTCCGGACTCACTGACTAGGAGGGTTTAATCGTGCGTCAGGCGCGTCGGAAATAGTTACGGAAAGTGCCGGAAGTCACGTCACTCCGTGGGAGGCCCAACGTCTCCATTTATAACTCATAAAGCCCATCACACAAACTTTGCATAAAGATAAAGGGAAGATTTGGTTCATACGAAACGCATTCAGCTATTCCAAAACAACTTTAACAGCTCACGACACTTCTGAGAAGTTCCACACTGCACACAAAACACGCAGCCTCAGTCCACGCATAGTCCGTTTCTCTGATGCCACTTTGTGTAGCGATGGGAACATACGCACCATAAGCTTCGCAGGCATAATAAAAAGCTGCGCGCATGTGTATTTTTGGCAATGCATAAAAAAATACGTGGTCATGTAGCGGGGCCACACACTTGCGGCTTTCTTCAACGGTGTGGTTGAAAATCCAGCAATCATACAGTTTCGATGTTTATTTACCCCTCTTATACGTTTTAAAAATGCTGCTGATGATTACGACCAACCAATGACAGTGAAGAAACGAAACGCCACCACATTTGATTACTTCAACAATACTCGCACTCGTTCATACTTTTTTATGTGCGATAATGTGCCCATTCGCATAAACAGAACGCCATAGGCACCCGTCTCTCGCAGGAAGGCAGGGTCAAACAGATTTTCTTAAAGCTACCCAGTCTCGGATAATTGTGCACGAACGTTCAATTCTTCGCGAGTCTCTGCAATAATTGAGTGGGCATGGAAGCACGGCCGGAGCGATGTTCTTACGCCTCTTGTTTGTTGCGCAGTTCGTCACGGCTTGCCCTTGGGTGAGCGCCGTCACCGTGATGCAGTCCTGTACTGCTGCTTCGAGTAGCCAGCCACCCGGTAACGGCGGACTTGTTTCGCTGGCCCACCGGTATCTCGAGCCTGCTATCATCGGCGAACGGAACCAGCTCAGCCACAACGCAGCTATCGCAAGATACTCTCGGACTCAGCCTACCAGCATCTACGTCATCGCTCCACCCCCGTCAAGCCATACAAAAGGGCGTCCCACGGACCACCTCGCCAATGGGCATGGAAGCACGGCCGGAGCGATGTTCTTACGCCTCTTGTTTGTTGCGCAGGTCAGTCATCCTTCCTTTCTGACCTGTAAATCATTCAAGTCTGACAACCGTTTTATTGTCGTGGTTCCATGCCCAGGAGCTGTTTTTAAACCTTTTTGTGCTTTGTTCTTGGTGATATGCGGGGACATCGAGCAAAATCCTGGGATGCAAGACGAATTACTGAAATTAGTTAAAGGGGCACTGACACAAAATTTTGAAGGCGAGATAACTTCGGAGATAGATTGGTGGGAACACATATACATCATCTGCAAAATATCAGCGGCGAATACAGCCTAGAACATATTTAAAATCAATTTTGAAGTGTGCGAAACGCAACCGAGCAGCCAGCAGAGGACCACGCGCCATTGTAACTAAACAACATCCAAACACGTCACGAGTTTGTGTTTGCCGCTTCCGCACTACCGGCGTTTTTTGCCGGCTCGCCTGGCTCGCCGCTCCAATCAGAGGGCCGGAGCGCGGAGCTTCTGCTCTCGAGAACGAACGACCCGATCGTTGGCGGCGGAGGCGCCGTGATTTCGTCAGCTAATCGGGCAGCTGGCCGCGACCAAAGTTCTACAGCGATTCCAGGCACTCTGTTTCTATTACTGTTTATTACCATTAGATGCGAAAACGCGCCGGAGGCACGAAAAGCTCACTGATCTAGCCGCACGGTCGCTGTGCAGGCGGCGGCCACGGCCGCGATGGCCGCGAAGTGGCCCAGGATGGCGCAAGTACCTCGAGTGATAGCTTGTTACCGCTGCACGAAATTGTCCCCAAGTCCCGACCATGGTGGCTTACATGAGAAATGAGTTAATGATGCGATGGCTGGTTGCATTAAAAATTGTCATCTGCACCGATTACGAGAGCGGCACTCGAATATCCGCCGCAGTGCTGAGCCGAACACATCTGTAGGCGGACCTGTAGGCAGACCGGCCGGCTGCTCCCAGCGCGCGCCTTGCCACCCACCGTCTCGAGCGTCGCGCGTCGTTTTTTAGCCGCGGTAGCATTTGCACTCGCAGCGCCTGCGTCACATCCACGGTCGCTTTTTAATTAAGCGCCTCACGAGATCAGTACGTGGGGGCATTCGCAGAAACTGCCGTCGATGCGGATTCGACAGTGCTATGGCGGCTCTGCTCTGTGATATCCCTCCGACGGTCACGTGGTCAGCTTTGTTCACACAAAATCCACAAAATCCATCGTTTCGCGGCACTCGCTGAAACCGAAACTGCGACTGGCCGCATTGAAAATGCCTCTAATTAAACAACCGTCGCACGCTGAAGCAAATGACGTTTCTACAGGTTATAAGTAGGTCACTAGCTACTTATCGCAACAAAAAAAACAAGATGCAAAATTTTTGTGTCAGTGCCCCTTTAAGGAAACCAACGAGCGCTGTACAAGGATTGAGGCTAATCAATCCAGCATGGCAAAGGCGATTGACGAACTAAAACGTGGCCATGAATCGATGGTATCTACTGTTACGAATATCAGCACCCGCCTAGAAGCCGTTGAAAAGAAGGCTGCCAGTCTTCAACTCTGTCAGCTAGATCAGGGGCCCTATTCTCGACTGCACAAATTGCCGGCATTTCGCCCATGTTGTTTTGCGTAAGCACGACGTAAGCTATCAGTGACGTGCTGCACCTATAGCTATGACGCCATGCAGTGTAATTTGACGAGTCACTCATAAAAATCGCTACCAAGGTATTAAATATTGTGCAAGAAAGATATAAAAACACTTAGCATGTACTATAAAAATTAAGACGGTAGATAATGCTGACAAGAAAAACGCATTTCTGTAGGTCAAATTTGGCGCCAACACCACAAGGCGATCGAGTAACGTTGATCCAAAAGCGAGCGAAAGGCGGATGTCGAGCTAAAGAACATCACACAATTTTTTAAAGCAAAGCTTTTTACCTCTACCCCCCAAGGGTTCCTTCGCGACCGTTGGTGTCACCAGAAAATTCCAGCGAACAAATAAAAGAATTTACTGGCACAGCTGGGAATCGAATCTGGAACTAATACACTAACAAAGCGAGGGCCCGTTGTCTTACCGATTTAGCTACGAGCCCACGCGAAGACGGGAAGACAGGTGGTGTACTCACCAAGCACATCTACGGGTTTAACCCCTGCGTTCTCGCTGAATGCCACGTGAAATCGTCACGCGACCTCTCACGCCCGTCTAGCGGCCCTTTGCGCACTTTGCTTATGTGCTGAGAATTCCAAAAATTAAAGGAAGCTCACACCAATGCATTGCATCTCACATCTAGTACGCCAATGTGCTAAAGCCTGTGGCCTCCAGGGTTCACGTAAAAAATTACAGCTCCTTGTCGTCCGCCCTCACGCCAAATCAAGGAATACATTCAAATACTCCTTGATGGCCCGGCCATCACTCCAAGCCCCAGCATCAAGATCCTGGGCCTACATCTCGAAGCTAACACCCAGATAGACGTTTCCTTGCAGCGCCTCAAAAACAGCATTAATCAAATCATATACATGATCAGGAGAGTTGTCACCAAGAAGCGAGGCCTAAAGGAATGCGGTACCTTTAGATTAATTGAAGCTTTTGTCCTCTCGAGAGTCACTTACGTCCACCCACTGTCTTCTTCTCAACAAGGAAGACATAGAGATGCTTTATATAATGATTAGAAAGGTGGTCGAGCGGGCCATTGGTCTTCTCATGAGTGCGTCGACACAGAGGCTGCTTAGCACGGGGCTCCACAACATGGTGGAAGAGCTGATAGAACGCCATCTTTCTAACCAGAAGGCCCGACTCAGAACTCCGGTGGGTAACCTCATGCTTCACCAGATTGGCTGGGCAGCCCAGAATATCACTCCGTTTGACGTACTCCCAGACTCTTGGCGACAAAAACTAAAGATGTTCCCTTTGCTTAGAAATATGAACCTCTCACATGACGAGGGTCAGCGAAAAGCATGGGCTCAAGCGCCAAACACCACCCTCGGTGGGGATCATGCAGTTATCTACACAGACGCCTTCAAACATCGAGGGCAGCAATACGAAATCATCGTAGCTACCTCCAGAACAAACCTCCTCGCGTGTACCTCGCTTAAGACCCAAGAAATGATGGCAGCAGAAGAGGCAGCCATCAGCCTGGCTCTCACTCAACCAGGGGTTCGGAGGGTAGTCACCGATTCCCAGCAAGCCTACTGGAATTACCAGCCGGGTTGGGTGTCCTGACCTGCACTACGCGTGCTAAAAAACCACTCCCCAAACGTTTCCATTCAGCTCATCTGGACACCTCTTCACGCTTCAATGGAGGGAAAAAAATACGCCCACCCAACAAGCCTGCGCTTTTCCCTCCCTTGCTATGGAGCTGCACGAGGACAGTCACCCGCTTGTTACGTTCAGGGAGATAACCCAGCATTATCGCCTTCCGAGACAGACCGTACCTTCGCCTTACCCTGACCTTTCCAGAGAACAGCAAACTACCCTACGGCTCATGCAATCCGGGCTACTTCCCACAGCCTACGCGTCTTCACTTAATTCATCCGAATCGCTTCGACGCTGAATGTAAATTTTGCTCAGAAGTAGGAAAACCTCGCCCCGTAATCGAGGTGTGCGACTTTAGCCCTCAGCACCCTCCTCTCTTTCCGTCAACTACCCAACAAGAGCAATGGGAGATGCTGCTGTCCAGGCCCCCTCTACCTACCCAGCTTCTGCGGGTGGACAGAACACAGGCCGCGCGGACTGCATATGGGCCCCACAGAAGAAGCAGTCACTCTCCAGGGCTGCACTCTGGGCCGTTCAGAAATTTGAACAGAAGTATTTCTTCCTCCTCGTCCTCCTTCTCTGCCGCAAATCTCGTCGCCTCCGTCCACGGCGCAGAGACAGAGAAGTCAGATAGTCTAACACCGGGTTGGAGCTTCAATTTTATAAAAAAAAGTTTCCACTCTTGTGCTACACCAATACAACTCAACCAAACACCGTTCATGCATCATGCATGATTTAACCTTACCAAGAATATCTCTTTAAAGTAATAAATGGTGTGGTTAAGTGCACTTCCCTTTTCTCTTGTTTTACTATTTGTAGAGCGATGTGAGTGGATTCAAGTGACGTCGCATGGGTAATCGTTATGGGTGCCGTTTACAGCTTTGCTTTCCCACCACATTCACAGGATGGATTGGCGCGATTTTTTTACCGTGTCTATTTATTTCTTTCAATCACTTTTACTAACATATACTGGGCTCTCTGCTTCAATGCAAGCTTTGTTGCGTTATCACCTTACCTGCAGCCACCGCCGCCACGCCATCGTTTGCTGCTATGTTACAAGTTTATGGCGTGATCACAGAAAAAGACGGCCGCGACCATCGCTTCTATGACACATAAGAGCAGCGAAGCGCTACGCCTGATAACAGCGGAGCGCACCGATGTCGCTGATTTACTCATTCGTCAAGCTCAACTGCAATCAGCGCTGTGATGAACCAAATAGTCACTTTTCTTTGATATTTTTCTCTTGAGTTCGATCATGTGACCCAACAGATTACTAGGACAAGTATGCACAAATGCCATGCATTGGGTTCTCTTTGTCATGGAGAGGCTTGTACTGCCCTCTTAGGTTGCGGTTACGCCAAACAAATAATTTTTATTTTATTGCCAGACATATAAGCAAAATACTGCACGTTATTTGTATCCTCCATGATCGCTGACTTGGAAACAGTGGAAACTATAATTTGTTTTGGTAGGGAACATGCTTTAAACAGCGCGCATGCGAAACTGCGCCTGCTGCAAATTGCCGCACATTTCGCGGCGCCGTAAGCCGGGGCAATTTTTTGACCTATTTTGCTTGTATTTTGCGACAAGAACAGCCGCCATTTTCAAGCTGCTACGTGACATTACGTCACTGTTACGCAGGCTGAAGTTGCCAATGCATGACGTATTCGTTCCCGCCAACTGTTTAAATTACGTCACGCCTTCTCAGCCAATCACAGAGGGGGTGTGTATTACAAGCAGTATTGTTGTTGAATAGCAAAGACAGGCTTACGTTGTCATGTCCGCTGCATTTAGTCTGGTTTTTCATTGCCGGCCAAGAATTATGCGCCTTTAGTAACGAGAAATAAGGCAAACTTTAGAACTGGTGTCCGTAAACGACATGAAACGTCAAAATGACGACAGCACACACAACCGCGTTGTCAACCGGAAGCACGCGACCAAAATTGAAAGCCAATCAGAAAAGACTTCCGGAAAATTGCCTGAATTGCCGGCAATTGTGCAGTCGAGAATAGGGCCGCAGGCTGGTGCTGATGTTCTAAGGGGCCGTCTGCGTGAAGAAATAACCCCGCTACGCGCAAAGCTTGACGAGGCAGAAGATCGGTCGAGGCGAGATAACTTGCTGTTTTTCGGAATTAAAGACAGTCCTAAGGAAAGCTGGCAAGAATCTGAAGGCAGGATTATCTCGTTTGCTTCTGAGATACTGCAGCTGCAAATCCCTGCAACCGACATTGCGCGTGCGCATCGCATAGGCCAGTATTCTGTGGACAAAAACCGTCCCATTGTGGTTAAATTTTCTTCATTCAAAACTAAAGAACTGATTCAGGCAAAAACATCTTTGCTAACCGACACGGATTTTAACACAAGAGAAGATTTCTCTCTTTCTACGCGCATTGCACGTAAAAAACTGCTTGACTTCGGCAAAGATTGATTTGATTGATTGTAGGGTTTAACGCGCCGACGCAACGCAGGCGATGAGGCGCGCCGTAGTGGAGGGCTCCGGATTAATTTTGACCGCCTGGGGATCTTTAGCGTGCGCCGAAATGTCGTACACACGGGCGTTTTTGCTCTTCGCCTCCATCAGAAAAGCGGCCGCCGCGGCCGGGAATCGAACCCGCGACCTCGTGCTCAGCAGCGCAACGCCTTAGCCACTGAGCCACCGCGGCGGGTACTTCGGCAAAGGTTTGAAAACTTCGTACAAACTGCGCCACAACAAGCTTATTGCCGAAGGGAAACACTACAGGTACTGTGCAGATGCAGATTCTGTCCTTGAAGTTAGTGCGGTTGTTTCCTCTCTTCCTGCGGTTGCCTCTCCGGATGGTACGTCTGATTCTACATCACCGAGGTCGGCCCGTTCGGGACGTGTGTATGGTCAGCCCAGCGGTATAGGATAATGCGAGGTGTAGTGGCCGTACGTGCGATGTTTCTGTTCTGTATACTAACATCCGTAGCCTGTATCAAAAGAAGGATAGACTTAACGCATTAATCAACGATTCTGAGGCCGATATAGTCGTACTGACGGAGACTTTGCTCACGAGCAAAATATCGGTGGATGAGTTAGTTCAGTGTGACAAAAACTTTGTGGTATATCGACGTGATCGCGGCGACAGGACAGGTGGTGGTGTACTAATTACAATCACCGACCAGTTAAAATCTTTTGCTGTATATGTAACTACTGACCTTGAAATTATCTGGTGCTGCTTAACGTTCACTTACAAGAAGATTATTCTTGGCGCCGCTTATCGGTCTCCATCCTCAGTCGCTGGTTTTTATGACGGTCTTCATGATAATTTAAATCAAATTGTGGTACGATATCCAGGAGTAGAAATTGTTTTGGTTGGTGACTTCAATTATCCCAATATTCAATGGCTGCATTCCACTCCTTTAGTCGAACCTGCATCTGCTGAAGCGTCATTTTTCCTCGACGTTCGCTCCCTTTTTAACTTATCCCAGCTTGTCTATCAGCCAACCCGTGTAACACCGAAAACATCGTCTTTGCTTGATCTAGTCCTCCTGACATCTGCCCCAGATATTGTTTCGTCAATCACGCACATCCCCGGCTTGAGCGACCTTAACGTACTGCAGTTCGCTCTTTCCCTTCCTGCTACAAAAAAATAGAAGCGCATAAAAAGCATTAGGGGCTACAATAGAGCCAACTTCGAAGCTATTAATACGGGGCTTTGTATTTTTCTTGATAGTTTACTGCCACGTTATAGAGAACAAAGCGTTGATTGCATATGGAATTCCTTCAAACAACAGGTCTATCAATTAATCAACAAACATATACCATTACGGCGCGTTTATAGTAATACTAATGCTCTCTGGTTTACCCGTTATTTGAAACGATTGTCTAACAAAAAAAACAGGCTCTATGGTACTGCCAAGAAATCTACTTGTCAGCAGCGCTGGTCAGCCTACAAATTAGCAGCCGCATCTTCTTACACCAAGTCTCTTCAAACTGCAAAACGTACCTTTTTTTCATTCCACTCTACCTTTATTATTAGACAAATTCCGAGCGTTTCTGGAGCATAATGAAACCTAAAAATGACAACACAATAAGCCTGGATGATAATCATGGCGTACCAGTTTCAAGTCATTTGTGCGCCTCGCTGTTAAATAATAGCTTCGCTAGGTCTTTTTGTAACCCGATTGTAGATAATTTTCCAGATCTGCCGTGTGTAAATTTTTTCCCAATGGACCTATTGTTTTCGATCCTACTGGAATTGCTGGCGTTATCAGCAACCTGAAACTGTCTTCTTCATGTGGCCCTGATGGTATTAATTCCGAATTTCTGAAGAATACTAAAGAGTATATGTCGATTATATTATATTGCCTTTGCACTAAATGTTTCGATGACGGTTACTTGCCTAAAGATTGGAAAACAGGCCGGTTGGTACCCCTTCACAAATCAGGCGACGCATAACCCCTCTAATTACCGACCAATCTCACTTACTTCGGTTCCTTGCAAAATTGTTGAGCACATAATTTTTTCCAACCTTGTTAAGCATTTAGAATCAAATAAGTTCTTTCATTATTTGCAGCACGGTTTCCGGAAATTATTTTCCTGTGAAACACAACTAGTCACGTTTACTAACGATCTGCATGTAAATCTTGATTCAGGTTTTGTGACTGACTGTATATTCTTAGATTTTGCAAAAGCATTCGTTAAAGTAAATCACCAGCTGCTATTACATAAATTGGGCCATTTTAAAATCGATCCACAAGTACTACAGTTTATTCGAATCTTTCTTGCTAACCGCACGCAGTTTGTATCCGTTAATGAAACTGACTCTCCCGAGGTGGCGGTACATTCAGGAGTACCTCAGGGTTCTGTGCTGGGGCCTTTACGGTTTCTAATATACATTAACGACCTGCCTTCCAACATTTCTTCCCCAGTTTGCCTTTTTGCTGATGACTGTGTGCTTTACTGTAAAATTACTAACGATACTGATATTGCGTGTCTACAATCCGACCTTAACAACATTGTTTCCTGGTGCAACCTCTGGCACATGGATCTTAACGTTTCTAAATGTAAATCAATAAGAATTTCGCGTAAAAACTACTTAGCCTTGATTATTTCCTTAAAGATACCTTACTAGAGACAGTTGAATCCTACAAATATCTCGGTGTGCACATAACCAATAACCTATCCTGGGCGCGCCACATTCAATATGTAACATCCAATGCAAACCGCATGCTAGGCTACTTGAAAAGAAATTTCTCGCTGTCACCGGTTTTTCCCGCCAGGGGGCGAGGAAAGTGAAGATGCGCTCACATCGGTCTCCGGTGAATTTGACTTTTCAATGGTCTTTTTCATCTCAGGCTCATGTACGCGTGATTTCTGAGTGCGCGGTTGTCTAGTGCACACCTCGACACCGAATCCCGGACGTTTCACGTGAGTAGACGCTTTACCGGGCAAGTTCTAGCCCATTCGGTGGGTTAGGCCTATAGGAGCTTCGCCGGCTGCTTGCAGCACGTGAGCAGAGCGCCGAGGTGGCCCCATGCTCGACGGCACGAGCCTCGCGCCCGACGGCACGTGCCCCATGCTGGACAGTGCGTGTGATGCGGCTGTGGCCGCTAGCGCACCCCTTCCACTGGCGCAAACCGATCTTCTTC
This sequence comes from Haemaphysalis longicornis, assembly GCF_048455015.1. Taxonomy (NCBI): domain Eukaryota; kingdom Metazoa; phylum Arthropoda; class Arachnida; order Ixodida; family Ixodidae; genus Haemaphysalis; species Haemaphysalis longicornis. Next base: position 20,973,703 of record NW_027526203.1, read on the forward strand.
CTGGCGCCTCCCTGACGGCCGCTGCGGTGAAGACGGAGACCATCCTGGAAGGAGAGATGTCCACCTCCATGGACACCGACATCGAGGACACCAATGCTACTATTACTACCATCACCACCACCGCTACTACAACCACCCAGGTTCGCGAGTTCGAGAGGGACGGCAACCACCGGCAAGCGCCAACGATGCAAGTCAACTACAGGCAAGGGAGGATGTCGGTCGCAGTTGCCGGCGAGGATCCAACACCGAAGGAGGGCGGAGAAGGCAGATGGCAGGAAGCGAGGCGAAGGATGCGGCGGCGGACGACCGGGGAGGAAGCGGCCGGCGGTAAGTCGGTCCCCACTTCTTCTACCGCTTCCGCGCCCGCCGCAGCCCCCGTTAAGAATCAGGCAAAGTTCGTTAGGCAGGTCGCGGCCAGGCTAACGAAGGCAGCGCGCATGCCGCGCGAGCTACCGAAGGGTGATTTTAGGGTAATACTCCGGCCACGTGGTGGGCTTAACGTAGCTCGCACGGCGGCACCGCTACTCATGGAGGCCATCTTCCAGATGGTGGGTACCACGTTGCAAGAGTCTAGGGAGGACGCGATCTGCACCAACGACTCGCAGAATATTATAGTCATTAGCACCCCGAACGAGCAGAGAGCTCAGAAGTACTCGAGCATCAGCTCGCTCAGGATAGCGGGCAGGATGCGCGAAGTATTCGCGTACGCACCGGCACCCGAGGGCACCGTGAAAGGAGTCATCAGGGGCATTCCGACCGTGTATACGGAGCAGGACCTGCAGGAAATTATAGTCAGCGAGGAGAATCCAACGGCGCTCGAAGCGCACAGAATAGGCAATACCACCACGGTGATCGTAGCCTTCGAGGGCACCAAGATGCCAAATACAATAAAGTTCGGAGTGGCAATCACCAAATGCAGTCTATACAGGCAGCACTACGAAGTGTGCCGGTGCTGCGGCAGGTTGGGGCACCGCGCGGACGTGTGCCCTTACCCAAACACTAAGATATGCTTTGCGTGCGGAGCGTCCAACCCGGGCCCCGCGCACGAGCGGGAATGCAACCCCCGCTGCAAGCTATGCGGCGGGGCTGACCCCACCGGGGAGGCGGGTTGTAAGAACCGATATAAGACCCCCCATTTGGTGAAGCAACGAAGGTGGGAGCGCCGGCGTGCAGAGGAGGTACAAAGGCAGCAGCGGCAGCAACACGTGCCGAAGTTAGGCCTAGCTGACTTCCCGCAGCTGCAGCAGCAGCAGCACGCGCCCAAAAAAGGCGCGAAAATGCAGCAGCCAAGGCAGTCGATTCCACGAAGGAATGCGGCTGACGTCAATAACGGCAGAGAGGCGGCGGCTGGGCCTGCTGGAGCGAAGCAAGCTCGAAAGGTCAAAGCAGCCGCAACGGTAACGACAAACGCAACAGATGGCAGCGCTCCGGCGGCGGAAAGGTCAACCGGCAGCGCGGGAAACCGCGGAGGGAGCAGCAGCGGCGGTGGCGGACAGCTGCAAGAGGGAATCACGTGGGCCAGGACAGTGGCAGGAGAGGCGGCGGCGGTACCACCGCCGCTGCCAGCACCGCCGCAGCCAAGGCCACAGCAAAGGCAACAACTGCAACAACAACATCAACCAATGGCGGAGACGAACGAGGTTGCACGTCTCAAGGCGCAGCTAGCGCAAAAAGACAGGCAAATACAGGAACTCAGTGCCAAAATGGACATGATCCTCAATCAGCTACAACAACGGCAACAATGTCAGCTGAAACAACAGCATCGCTGCAGTTGCGAACTCAACCACCGCAGGTCGCGCGAAGACAGGCGCCCAGGCGAGCGCACGTGCGAGAAGAACGAATGCAGCTGCAGGAAGAGTCGGAGCCGGAGTACGCGGCTGGCCTGCAGACGGCGGGGTCCACAGAGGAGAAGGAAGAAGAAAGAGAGGAAGAAGAAGTAATGGCAGCTACGAAGAGGAGAAACGATTTTACAACTACAGAAGAAGAAGAAGAGGAGGAAGAGGAGGAGATGGAAGACTTCAGCCCCATAACCAAGAGGCGGGTTATTATGCTAGAAGCGCTCGAATGCCGCCAACAGCGGGTGGAGGAGTGCGTCGACCACGAGGAAAAAGAGCTGGAAGCCATCAACCAGAGGCTGGCAAAGGTGGAAGCCGCGACAGCGGACATGAGCACCCGCATAGCTAAAGTAGAAGCCGTGACAGCGGACATGAGTACCCGCATAGCTAATGTGGAAAGCCTGTTACAACAACTACTAGCGAGAATCCCTGACATCACCCACCACCAACAACAGCAGCCGCCGCAGTCGCCACAGCAACCACTACAGCCACAACCACAGCCGCCGCAGCAACAGCAGGTGGCCAACGTCACTCGCCCAACATGGCCAGAACAACGCTAACGCGCGAGCTTGTGGTTTGGCAGTGGAACGCGAATGGCCTGCGAGGAAAAAAGGCAACATTACAACAATACATCAAGAGTGTCGGCAAGAGACCAGACGTCATATTAATACAGGAAACGCACATGGAAGACCTCTCCCCAGGCTTGCCGGGGTACCGCTCCTATGCCAGCCCGCCCAGCGCAAGAAAGGCCGGGAAAGGCGCGGGGCAGGGAGTGTGTACCCTGGTGAGGAAAGGAATCACGTACATAGAACACGGCTTACTGCAGAACAGTACCATTGAACACTTGGCAATCGAAGTCGTGACGGGCTGAAAGAAGAAACAAAGCACGTATTTAATCAACATCTACAGTAACCCCAAGCAATCCCAACAAAAGTTCAGATCACTCATGCAAAGAACGAAGCAGCTTGCCGGGGACGACACCGCGCTCGTGTGCGGAGACTTTAACGCGCCGCACACGGCGTGGGGGTACCAGAAGACCACGGCCAAGGGGCGAAATCTGCACGACGAGACTCTCGAGGCGGAACTCCACCTGCTCAACGACACGAACATCTACACGCGACACGGCACGTCGGTGCAGCGCGATACGAATCCGGACCTCGCCTTCTGCAGCAAAGCCACCGCGGGAGTAAGCTGGCGGAACACGGGCGAGACGCTGGGCAGCGACCACTGCGTCCTGGAAATTGCGGTGCCGCTGCACGGCCGACCCCCGGTCACCCGCAAGCAGGCCATCACAGACTGGAATAAATACAGAACGGAGCTGGACGCCCTGATCATCGGACAGGCCCAGGAAGAGGAGGGTGGAGACATCGAGAAGTGGACGCGAGCCTTGAACGCGGCCGCGAAAACAGCCACCAAGGAAATCGAGGTCGACGAAGAGACCCCGCAGCTGGACAGCCGCCTCGCGCACTTGCTGGAGGCGAGGAACTCGCTGAATGCTCGATGGCGGAGGCAACGCCACAACAGAATGCTCCGCAAAAGAATAGCACTATTAAACATCGAAATCGAGAAGCACAGCGCGGTGCTCTGCCGACAGCAGTGGCAGGCGGTCTGTCAGGAAGCGGACGGCCAGATCCATAAGAGCAGGACCTGGCATCTGCTCCGGCACCTCCTTGACGAAGGCAAAACGAAAGGGGCCCAACATCACACCCTCGCACGGACGCTGCACAAAGCGAAAAGGGAGCTCGGCGAGGCCGAGGTCCGCCGGCGCATAAACGACAAGTACCTCCCGTCCACCCCGCCGACCACCCTCCCGAGTTACGCGGGCGAGGCCAACGCCAAGCTCGACGCCGACATCGAGGAATGGGAGGTGCGGGCAGTCATCCAAACGATAAACAGCAAGTCCGCCCCAGGGCCGGACGGGGTTGGCCGGCCGCCGATGCCGAAGCCGGCGCGGTCGCTGCCGCGCGGGCTGCTCGACCTCATGCACGTGCCGCCGCTGCCGAAGCACATGGGCCCAGAAGAGAACCGAGAGCGGCGAGCGGCCAGAGCGAAAGCCCTGACGGACGTGCACGCGGCGGACACCAACGCCTTCTACGTGGACGCGGCGGAATACCCAGGCCGCCGGGGCACGTACGCTGTGGCCGTGATTGCAGCGACCTCCGGGAAGCTGTGCTCGGCGGGCAGCGTCAGGGCCCGGGACTCAACGCAAGCGGAGGAGCTGGCGATCGCGCTGGCCCTAGTGGACCCACGGTGCGCGACAGTGAACAGTGACGCGCGAAACGCGATACTGAGCTACGCTCGGAACTCGGTGTCGGAGTGCGCGAACAGGGTGTGCGGGGCCCTGCCCCGACGGACGCTACCGGTGGTCCTCAAGTGGTTCCCGGCACACGTGGGACCGGTGGGGACCGGGACCAACCGCAACGAGGAGGCGGACCGAGCGGCGCGCGTGCTAACGAGACTCGATGGCGCCGCCGTCGCTGGTGCGGCCGCTGCTGCTGCGCCCGCGGAGGGTGCGGCGGCGGCTCGGGCGGCGGCTGCGGCCGAGGCGAGTCTGCCTCCTCCTCCTACTCCATCGAACGCGGAAGACTACTACAGGGAAGAAGAGGAGGCAACCCCGGTCAGCTCCTACAAGGATGTGCTTGCGTGGTACAGAGAGACTAGGCGCGCCTTCCCGCCGCCACACCGTAAACTCACCAGGAGGGAAGGGGTGCTCGTGCGACAGCTCCAAACGCGGGCGATATGGACGCCCGTGGTCGCCAAGCACGTGTGCCCCGAACTATACCCAACGGACGAGTGTGCGCTGTGCGGGAGCGCTCGTGCGACCATGCAGCACATGCTGTGGGGTTGCCTCAATCAACCACCGACAACAACAACGGAGGAGGACGATGATCCGCTCCCACCAAGCGTGAGGGACGCGGTCACCAGCGTCAACTACGAACTCCAAAAGATGGCTGCCGAGCTCGCGCTCGCGGCCATCGAACGCCAGCGGCCTAAAGTGCGACTTTCCACCACCCCTTGCACGGGGTCCGGCGAGTAGCGCCAGTAGGTAACCCACCGGGTTTACGCAGGCCTGAATAAATGTTGTTTCTCTCTCTCTCTCGCTGTCACCGTCTTCCTTAAAAAAGCAGCTATATATAACCTACGTACGCCCTAGGCTTGAATATGCTTCCTCAGTTTGGGACCCTGACTATGTAACACTATCTAACAATATTGAAGCTGTGCAAAAGCGCTCCGCAAGGTTCATACTTTCTAACTATCACCGCACTTCCAGTGTTACTAACATGAAATCCAGCCTTGACCTTGCTACTCTTGCCACTCGCCGGAAACTGGCTCGCCTTTGTGTGCTGCATAAAGCATATCACCATAACCCGGTACCTAAATCACCTTGGCTAAAACCTCCGTTTTTCCTTTCTGAACGCCTCGACCATCATTACAAGGTTCATATTCCGCACCAAAACACCGTAACATACTCGTATTCTTTTTTACCTCAAACATGTCATGATTGGAACAACCTGCCTGCGTCACTAGTCAACATTACTAACCATGAACGCTTTCGGGAGGCACTCGAAAATTTTATGCGTTGATTTGCTCAACGCATTTTAAATGCGAATGCATTTCTTAGTAGAGCCATGTCAGGCGCCGTGCGGCGTCCACGCGCCCGCAGGTGTTATCTCTCCGCTCTCACCCCCTCTCCCATAACAACAGCTGCGAGCGCGCGCGCTCCTCCTCTCCCCTAGCAACCGGAGCAGGTGGTACGGGCGGATCAGCGGCGAGTGAGTGGAGAGGAGGAGCGCGCTCGGGCGTGTGAGGGCGCTCGCATCGCGGGAGCTCGCCGGAGCTCCCGCGTGTGTGGGAGAGTGTAGGCGAGGGTATGCGCGGTGCTTCGGTGCTTCTCTCGACGCTCGCCCCACTCTCCCACGCCCGCATGCTTCTAAAAGGCCCTTTGACTGTGCACTTTACCGACCACAAGGCAGTGATCGTGGCCGTCAAGTACAACGACAACACAAACAGGTCTTAAATAAATGGTTACGCTACAAATCACCGTCTCCTCATAATTATAAATTCCGCGCACTCTCGCGCAAAAGAAATGCATTCGCATTTCCTCACGATTCCCTTCGGGGAGGTGGGGTGACTTTTTTTCCTAGTTGTTTGCTGTTGTTCGTTTACCGTTCACTTGGTCTCGCAGTAATTTTATGCCATTTTTTAATTTTTTTTCACCGGCACTTCCTTTGTGCATTAAATTGTCATTACGGTATTTTTTGTCGCGGTGCTTCTTTGTTTGATTCTTTCTAGATATTGTGTACATTTTGTATGCATTGTCGTTTACACGCTGTTTTTGAGTTATATGCATGTACTGAATGTGAATTGTTTTTCGTGTTTCACTTGTACTTTACTTGTCTCCTAAACCCACTCCCCTCTATAATGACGTATGCCCTGAGGGTACAATAAATAAATAAATAAATAAATAAATAAATAAATAATGTTTTAATCCTACCGTTTACGCCAGGAAAAAAAATCGCTCCAATCCACCCCGGGAATGTGGTTGGAAAGCAAAGCTGTAAACGGCCCCCATAACGATTACCCATGCGACGTCACTTAAATTCACTCACATCGCTCTACAAATAGTAAAACCAGAGAGAAGTGAAATGGACTTAACCACACCATTTATTACTTCAAAGAAATATTCTTGTTAAGGTTAAATCAATGCTTGAAGCATGAACGGTGTTTGGTTGAGTTGTACTGGTGTAGCGCCAGAGTGGAAACTTTTTTTATATAAAATTAAAGTAAGCGACAACCCGGTGTTAGACGATCTGTCTTCTCCGTCTGTGCGCCGCGGACGGAGGCGACGAGATTTGCGGAAGAGAAGCAGGAGGAGGAAGAAGAAATACTTCTTTTCAAATTTCTGAACGGCCCAGAGTGCAGCCCTGGATAGTGAGTGCTTCTTCTGTGGGGCCCTTATGCTGTCCGCGTGGCCTGTGTTCTGTCCACCCGCAGAAGCTGGGAAGGTAGAGGGCGTTTGGACAGCAGCATCTCCCATTGCTCTTGTTGGGTAGTTGACGGAAAGAGAGGAGGGTGCTCAGGGCTAAAGTCGCACACCCCGATTACGGGGCGGAGTGTTCCCACTTCTGAGCAAAATTTACATTCAGCGTCGTAGCGATTCGGAAGCATTAGGTGAAGACGCGTAGGCTGTGGGAAGGAGACCGGATTATATGAGCCGTAGGGTAGTTTGTTGTGCTCTGGAATGGTCAGGGTAAGGCGAAGGTACGGTCTGTCTCAGAAGGCGATAATGATGGGTTATCTCCCTGAACGTGACAAGCGGGAGACTGTCCTCGTGCAGCTACATAGCACGGGAGGGAAAAGCGCAGGCTTGTTGGGTGGGCGTGTTTGTTGCCCTCCATTGAAGCGTGAGGGGGTGTCCGGATGAGCTGAGTGGAACCGTTTGGGGAGTGGTTTTTTAGCACGCGCAGTGCAGGTCAGGACACCCGACCCGACTGGTAATTCCAGTAGGCTTGCTGGAAATCGGTGACTACATCACCTGTCTTCCCGGTCTTCGCGTGGGCTCGTAGCTAAATCGTTAAGAAAACGGGCTCTCGCTTTGTTAGTCTATTAGTTCCATGTTCGAGTCCCCGCGGTGCCAGTAAATTCTTTTATTTGTTCGCTGGAGTTTTCTGGTGACACCAACGGTCGCGAAAGAGCCCTTGGGGGGTAGAGGTAAAAAGCTTTGCTTTAAAACGCCACACCACTGGTCCGTTCGTACCCCGGCAAGCTAAAGCGCGATAAAGTAAGGAAAGATACCGTACAATGTAAGATTTGGCAATTGTCTAAATAGCGTGTAAGGCTGTACGAGCGGCCATATCCGGCCAAAAAAACACGCCACACACGTTCGGACAATCCGCGTCGGGCCAGACGGACACCACGTAGGCCTGCGCTCAACATCGAGTGCAGCCTACGCTCACAGCAACAAAGAAAAACGCTTGCAACTTGTCACCGCTGCTGCCGTAGACGAAAGCAAATCGTTCTATTTCTTCACTGAGGTTGCGTTACACCGACACAATTTCCACAATCACACCACAACAGATGCATCTTCGACGCTTCGCCGTTCTCAGATCGAGTTCGGTGACGACGTTCCGCGCAAAAACAGCCCACCAGTGCCACCACGATTTCCTCACGTATACGTACAAACCACGACACGGCAAGACACACTCGGGAAATATAACGATAAGCGGCTTCTTCGTGCACAGCAAATTCGTAACAAAAATCGCATACAGAGCTTTTGGTTCTCGTTGTTGCTCGATAGCGCAGCAGCGGTCGGCAAGCGAGCGCGGCCATATTCTCTCAAACGTACGTCGCAGGCGTCACACAAAAGGCGAGACGACATTGGTTGCGGATGAAAATAAAATCTCTTTGATCTTGAAAAGCCGCTGCAGAGTTAAGCTGTCACCAACTTAGCTGCGTGACGCTGTCGCCACCAACATGTCGATCTCGCGGCGAATAGTCCGGACTGCCCAAGGTGCGGACAGAAATGTAATTTAGAACACATGCTCTGGGGATGGCCCTCGTTACAGAGAGGCCCGAATAGCTGCACAGAAGAAGAGTGGGTCTTCTTCTTCTTCTTCTTCTTAGGTGGTTTGGGTGAAAAGGAAAAGAAAGGAACTGGGGATAATTTTGAGCCCATCTGGGGGCTCACCGGCATACAACCCAGTCCGGGGGGTGGGGAATATAGAAGATGGTGAATAGGATAGGGTAGAGAAAAGGAGATAGGTAAAGATAGCAAAAGTTAAGGCGCCGCGAAGAAAAGAAGCGTTGCCACAGTCACTGGGGGCCACCGAGCACAGAACACATCACAAACACAGGTCCTGGCGTCATGCTGCGTCCGGGAGGAGTTCTCGACAGGAGTGGTGAAGCGAAGAGGCAAGGCGGTGCTGCGATGAGTCGTGCACGGCGGTCCGAAGTGAGTGGAGCTTGCTGTGTGAAAATCCAGGCAGACGAGCGGTTACTGGCGAGCGGGAGCAGGCGCTCGACGGCCCCACGCAGCAGAGCGCGCCCCGCCAAAAACAATCACCCATTGCTCGCGACGCGTGGCCGGTGTTATGAATCGGCCAGCGCCGCCGTACTTTCCCGCATCACTCCTCGGCTGTGCGGTGAAGCCACTGCGTGCGCCTTTGAAAACAGGCGCCACCATGTTAGAGTGAACTAGACTCTAACCATGTCGGTGACAAGTTTCGACAAGCCCGGCTCAGACGCTTCGCTTTCGGCGCATTTCGAAACTTCGGCGGCTGCCGGCGAGGCTCGTCTCAACGCTCTTCAAGGACACAGGGGCCCCGCGAACTCAGCGGAGTCCTCCTCTCTCCCCTCTCCCGGACTCAACGTGCGCCGAGGCTATGAACGGCTTACGAACTCTGGAAAGAGCGTTTTGTGTGTCTGTGACGTTCGTGGCATGTTGCAGCTTGTTGCGTTTTGACCGTTACCCGGTAGCTTTTGGGTACAAATAGACCCCCGCAATCGCTGTAAACCATTCCTGTTACAGCAGCGAATCGATGCTGTCGCTCTGCTCGAGTCCTGTATTGTAACCTCGCCCGTCGGGGCATTGTTCTCTCGCTTCGGCTCACCTCTCGCTATGAAGTAAACAGTTACGTTGGCCTACGGCTTCTGGACTTCTTCACGGCTGCAACAGCGGCTGGCCGCTCGCATCATACACGCTACCACTCGTATGTCGGAGGCCACGGAGCTCGGATCGGGTGCCCCCACTCGGTCGCAACACCGGCATAATCGCGACACCACCCCGGCCGCCGCAGGAGCGAACGAAAAACACGTCCGCACCCCACGACGACCGAGGCCAAACTCCTAGAGTGGACCTCTGCGCTACGAACCTCCGAGTTTTCACGTCAGTTATGGGCTGTCCAGAGAGCCGACGATGCGGCCGAGTAGCTTGGACGTCCCGTCCCAACGTGGGAGCGGCCCGCGTCTTCATCATCCCCCTGAAAATGGGGTTATCGGAGTCTCTCAGGACCATCAGTAAAGCTCCTTGCCTGTCTGTCTGTCTCTTCCTTACTGACGTGACAATAGTGACCAGTCATTTTATGAGATGTTCATCGGAATCAAGCTTAGACGCTGAACCCTTAAAATGTGAGAGTAATCTTGTCAACGGCTGGAAGCCCGTAGGCCTGCAGGCGATGCAGGCTGTAGAATAAACCTTCTAGGGGATTTTGATGCGCGTGAAATATATGATTTTGGACACAAAACTGTACAGCATACAGCAGCGTTCAGCAGGGCTTTTCAACAATAAAATCTAATGGGCTGGTCCGGTACACCGTCGTATACCGTCTACGCGTTAGGCTATGTGCAGGAATTAAAACGCTTACCTTTACCCGCAATGGGCGTTTGACCGTCCTTTTTCATAAGCTTACGACGAGATTGTTACCATAGTTAGCATTGCAGATGAAGCTCGGAAGATATCCACTTTACCACCTAGACGGCTGTAAAAAGTCTGTTGACCATTTCTATAAAAAGTACGTTTAGTGAGCATGTCGGCTTTCACACGTTTTTTAGGAGAGCATCGCAAAACAACATGCAGCTTCGAATTCGCCACCCACGATTTCGTAATTCCAGTTTGATTTTCATTCGGCAATGTTTTTACGCTCATTAACCTCGCCCAGAACAGAATATAACGCTTCCCGCGTCAGCGTCGTCTGCTACAGGTCTCTTCAATTTGTCGTTTCGGAATATCTACGACTACTACAGCGGGGCTCCATAATTTTTTTTATTTGCCTTGCAGAATTTCTATTACGAGCGCTGTCCCGGACTGCCCACAAGCTGCTCAGAACTATTCTGGATTCGCAAACAAGAGAAGTCAAGCAAGACGCGCTTGCTAGGATCTCGCCACTGCGCCAGCTGCTCTCCCTGTCGGTGGTGTGCAGACGCCGGGTTTTCGCACGCGCCTGACCGGAAAGAGACACCGCTGATGTCGGCCAGCGGAAAGGAACGCCGCCATACATCGTGTGTCTTCTGCGAGAAGACGAAGTGTGGCCCCTCACGCATCTGCGAGCTTCTTGGAGATCGGAACGCACGATAGCGTCCTTCAACAAAAAAATACATAGAAACATCCCCCTCGCGAGGGGCACGATCAAATGCAGAGCATTTCCGCGGGGGGCGTGCCTGCAAGTCTTATGGATTACGTATTGGTTGTTGTTCTTGTAATTGTTGTCTTCCAGCGTAGACATTGTCGATGAAGTCGATGGTGAAACGTGAAACGTGCCGTGAACCCCCTGCCGCGGCTATTACGCAACGTGGAGAGGCTACGACGCAACGTGGCGCGGCTATGACGCAACACAATCCAACACAATATACTTTAATCCAACCCAATCCAATCCAATCCAAGCCAAGCCAAGCCAAGCCAAGCCAATCCAATCCAATCCAATCCAATGCCCTTCGCGAGAGTAGAGTGAACTAGAATAATTGAGTGTCCCGAGCGGCGGCGCCGAGCCACTCCGGTTGGCGTCGACACCGCGAGGTGGCGCGACTGCGCCCTTTCGCAGCTGGTCTGGCGCAGTGAGACTGCGCGTCTGGCCTTGCACTGTTATGTTCTCGCGTTCTCTTTCGGTTTTCAAAGGCATTCAGAAGCTAAGCAAGATTCTAAACGACCAAACCTGATTTTTGCTTTACTTACTCCTGCTCCAGGTCGAGCACAAGAACTGTGGCCTCGATGTGGTGGTCCGTTCTGGTTGCAGGAACCTTAGTTCCGCTATCCGCTATTTTGATTCACCTCGAGCTTTATATCTGGCGCGGGCGCTTCTGAATGTCAATGAACACCTGTGTTCTCCGCAACACGCCGAATACTGCCTGCAGCTGACGAACGATAATTACTTACTTTTCGCGAACTGGCAGGTTTTAAGCATGGACCGTTAGGCCCTGCACAGGGCAGAGCATCGCGGTTCTAAAAACACGTCATTGCTCGAAAGCAGCATTTAAGAGCGACAATTTTTTTAGCCGAGGTGTTGAAGTCACCTCTGATGTATTATTTATTCGGCGCATGTGCGCAAATAAGCACGTTGACCCCCCCCCCCCCCTCAATCTCCTAAAAGGAAGTTTAGACGCGCCACATAGCACAAAAACGAAACTAACTTCTGCTTGCGTGCCAATATGCCATGGTATGGAGTCTTTACGATTTTTCAGAGATCAGAGGTGCTATCATGGGGAAAGGCAAATTATTTTGTTGTTGTTTCTTGTTATAATTACTAGAAAAAAAGAACAGTACCTAACTAATGTTTGCACTTACATGCAATGCTACATGTTAAGCAAAGTTGTGTACAGCTAATGGCCCAGCTTCACCTTTTTTAAACCCGATTGTAATTTTTATAATATACATACAGTGAACGAGATAGAACAGATTACGTTTCAGTGTGCTGTCACAGTTTCTTTCACAATTTGGTCCAGTACTACGGGCATTTACCTAGTTTAGCATACTTTGCAGATTGCCGTTTTTTTGCATTGCTTCTGCTGATGATTTTGAAGTAGAAGTGAATGCGGGTAGTGAGGTAAAACACACCTCTGCCGCAACAGCCTTACAATGATCACTGCACCCAAGTTCACACTGCTGCTTAGCCTTCACCACACTCAAAATGTAAAGGATGCTATCCCAATGAAGCTCATCAAGAAGACTGAAGCATTCAGTGAACGCGTTCTCCATGTTTAGCACAAACCTGTGCAGAACGCCCTGTACACAAAGTGGAGCTCGCACACTGCAGCCGACGATTCTGTGAGGGGCTTGTCCTAATAGTGACAAATACGTTTCCCCATCCAGTCAGGATGCATCTGTTATTTCCCACACAATTCGACGGACAATGTAAATTCTGTACTCAACCAGGCACTCTGTGGCATGGGAGTGCGCCAAGAATCCAGACCTCCCACCTCCTTTTCCTTCCCCTACTCCTGAGCAGTGGGAGATACTGCTGTCCAGCTCCCTCCCTCAAGATCAACTTCTTCTGGTCGAGAGGGCCAGTCGAGCCGGGACGGCACATGGTTACCTGAAATGAGGAACCACCCCACCTAAAAGCTCGATAAAAAAAGTTCTCTCTCTCTCTCTCCTGCCGGCGCAAATTGCGCTTCCACTTTTTTCGAACCTCTTCGTCTCTTGGGGCGCCCTGATAGCCGGCGTGACAGCCTGGGTAAAACAGTGCGCATCAGTCCTTCTTTTCGCCGTCTTCCTCGCATGCTGGTCCTTGACGAAATGCACTCTCTCACTGTTTTGAAAAACGCGTCAGAACCTCCGCACCAATTCAACCGAACGCACGTGCACCCACCGCCTTCCAGGTTCTACGTTTCGTCCGGTCTGATCGAGGGCTGCGGCGACAGCGCGGGCGCCCGGCGCGGTTGACCGGCTGCGAGATCGTGCACCAGCGCCACTAGCCACCCTAGCGGTGGTCGACGGTGCGCGGCACGCCGAAAGCAACGCCGTCTCCGCCCGCTCGAGCCACTCCCCTATTCTAGTTCACTCTAGCGAGAGTGTTATAGCGCCGAAATCGCGCCACCACATGAACGCGAACCGAACGCGGCGAGAGAGGGTGTTGCGAGCGGAGAGAAGGCGAGGAGGACGCGGGGGAGAGGGCGCACCTGTGGCCGACGGTTGAATGAGTCAAGGATATAAGGCGCGTGCGTAACCTCCCATTCTGTGTCGGCTCCTTGGAGCAGTCGGTAAAGTGCCGTGTACCTTGCGTTCCGCCCGCAGAGTCGTGGGATCGAAACCTGGCGCCGGAAGGTATTATTTCTTTATATAGTGTAGGGTGCGGACTACGTAGTGATGCGGACTACGGACGCCAACGCGGGTGACATCGTAAGTTACTAAAATGCTCTGCAATTAAAAGGCTCGTCCGAGAGGTGAAGAAGTAAGTGCGCGTCAGGCTTGTCTAGGGCAAGCGAGCGTGCGGCTTCCGAGCACGCTGGCGACATCTGCTGATAGTGGCTGGGTTGGAGATAGCTTGCCATTGCGCGTGCGTGGATCTCGGACAGACTCTGGTCGGTCGTCTTATTGCATGGGCCCCTCAAACTTAGAGACGCCACGACCCACAAGGGGCGCTTTTATTCTGCAGTGCCAATCGTAGGCCGTGACACGGGTATAAGCGCGTAATTTGACGCGATGCATTATCATTGCAGCCGTTACTTCATCCCTCAAAAGTTTCGACGGAAAACGCTGCACTGTGTTCTTGCTGCGTGCTTTTCGTTTGCTAAACGTGAGATTCAAAAGATTAGCGGAGGTCGTTTTGTAGTATTACTTAACCGCCTGCTATCTGGCCTGTCAACGCTCCCAGCTGCCACTGTGAAAGACAAGCACCCCTCGAGGGTGGTGGCGTCTGCAAATTCGAGCGGCACATGCGAAAAGACGACCGGCCTGACCCTGTCCGAGATCGGCGCACGCGCAATGGCAAGCTATCTCTAACCCAGCAGCTATCAGCAGATGTCGCCAGTACGGTCCGAAGACGCGCGCTCGCTTGCCCTAGACAAGCCTGACGCGCACTGTACAATAAGCTCTGGGACAAGCACTCCAAGCTCCACAAGGAGGCCAGCTCCCGGGAGACCGCGTGGGCCGACATCGCCAAAACCGTTGGTGTGACCGGTGGGTAGCGCGGCCGCGTCGGCATTCTGAGCGCGTTCATTGCTTCGGTGTTCTGTGGTCACGGAGGCGGCGTCCCAGTTATTGTAATGGCGTTGCATGACTTCCGAGATCAAGGTTGTAACAGCCGCCGCAAACCAGAGTTTAGGCCCGACGGAAAAGCTTCTTCTGCTGGACGTAAGCTGCGTTGCCCGTAAGCTGCGTTACCAATTGCGTTAAGTGTGTCCCGTCTGACCCGTATCAGCTGATGCCTTTCGAGGTGTCTTGCCTCTCTGATAGCGTGTTGGCTCCGGTCCCGTAACGTGCGATTTATGCTTCGGTCTGGTGGACCCTTTCGCCAGGTATGCCCGTATACGAAATCGGCAAAGCGTCTTTGTTGTGCTGGTGATGATGGATGCACGACGAAAATGTGCTATTTACTGCTCGCCTTTAGAGTGCCATGATCGCATTCTGTGGCAAAATAAACGCTGAAAATTTCTCGGAGCACGTGAATAAGCTTACGTGCTCTGCGCTATAGCTTTCCCAGGCGATAAGCAAGTCTGCGTAGTTTCTTTGAATGCGGAAGCTTTGCTGTATAAAGCGACATTAAGTGGTATAAGGAATAATTTTGTGCCCTTTTTTGTTTGGTATTATACGAACGCAGTCATCTTCCCTTCCCCAGAATCGGCGTTTTACGTGGCTCGGGTGCAGCATTTTTTTTTTGTTCGTGACGCCGCTGTTCTCCTCGCGTGCTGTGACGTATTCTCTACACAAGCTACGCCCCGCGACGCTTTTTGGTGCCGTTCGTTGGAGGGCCAACGGCGGCGAATCTTTTGACTCACGAGACATACCATGCTTTTGCTTTAAAAAATACAAATACTGACCTTGGTTTTTGAAGTGGACCAGGGACAGGAGCGGATCTAGTTGAGAGAGCTCTCGGTTTGTTGTCTTGCAGGTATTTGACAATAATCATGGCAGTTAACAGCCGCTATACTCGGTGACGACCTTGAATAGCAATAAAGGGGAAGCTACCCAACCGATGTAAGTCGTCTGTAGAAGCAGAAATAGTCGCCAATTGGCTTTCGAACTTAGCAAATCACGTGACTGTTTTGATATAGTACAAAAAGGAGCCCACGAGCTATGAACAATCATTTCGTCCAGTTTACGGCTGCTAGAACTACGATTATTAGACGTTTACTCTGGCGTACTTGGGTAACCATGTGTGGGCTGTCGGTCTGTGCCGCTGGCTTGGGATCGCGCTTGGCTTGGCTGCATTGGCACGTGCACGTGGAGCGCGTGCAGCAGGAGCTTGCTGTGACTGTGTTCGGTACAAGAACGCCAGGCGTAATAGGGACGCGTGACTTGGCAGAGTGAACTCTGCAACTCCAAGATATCGAATACCTACAACCACAAAATAGCAAGCGAGCCCACCTACTTCTAGGGGACTTCAATGCGCCCCACACAGCATGGGGCTATCACAAAGACAGCAACATGTAAGGGAGCTACCCCAGGGAAACACACTACCGCCCGCCATTACGTACTACATAAGAACCTGCAACCACGGACGCGACACGGGAATTCGGTGGAAAGAGACACCTCCCCGGACCTCACATTCGCAACAGCAGGAATTTAAATTAGATGGAACAACACGCGAGAACACCTTGGGAGCGGTCACAACATGATACTGCTAGAAGTGGACTTCACGCCACCGCGTATCAAGTGGAAGCAGCAGCACATAACAAACTGGGACGAGATGAGAAAAGACCGCACTGAAGTCAAGGCAGCCGACATAGCAGAGTGGACAGAACAAATACGACAGTGCAAGAAAAAACACACCAAAAGCCCTACGCAGCACGAAGGAGAACCGGCGGTGGACAAACACCTACTTCACTGCTGGGAAGCTCGGGAAGCCCTCCTCAAAAGATGGAAACGCAATAAGGCCAACCATTCCTTAAGGAAAAGGACCAACGAACTGAACGCCCGCATGCAGGGCTACACAAACCAGCTCATATAAAACAGTGGACCGACCTATGCAATTGCCCGCAGGGACTGCTCAGCGCTATAAAACATGGCAACTCATTAGACACCTCCTTAATCCGACCACATCCAAAACAGCAACACGCAAAAAATAGCACAACTAACCAACGAACACGACAAAACTCCTGCAAGAACTAAAAACGAAGTACAGCCGGTAAAAGGCTTGTCTATAACACAGCGTTCGTACTCTTAGCCCTATCCTGCCACACCGGAGCGGGATTTAAATAAAACTACTGCGGAATTCTGAAGTCTTAGCCCTTCGCTTTTGCCTCCGACATGTTTGTAACGAGTATGTTTCGGCAGTTTTCGGATGTAGCTGGTTGAAGTTGAAATCGCTGTTATAGACAAGCGTTTTACCGGCTGTACATTCCTCAACACGGCAACCCGCAATACTAGAACTACAAAAGCAGTGAAGACGAAGCTGTTAACGCGACATTTACCCTCAGTGAACTTAAAGCCGCTCTTCAAGACTGTAAGTAAACAAGCCAAAACACCGGGTCTAGACAAAATTACAAATCCATGCTTCCGGAACCTCAGTGATGAAGATTAAGAATGGTTGCTTCAACAGATTAACAACATATGGAAGGGCAAAACCCCCATGCCCACCGAATGGAAAACAGGGAAGATGATTTTTATCCAAAAACCAGGAAAAGCAATCAACACATCAAACCTCAGACCCATCAAACTCACATCCAACGCCGGTAAGCTCCTCGAAGAAATGGTACGACGTCTGCAAAAGCATCTTGAAGAGCACCACCACATCCCCTTCAATCTTCTAGGCTTCCGACCCAAACTATCTACACCAGATATCCTTCTAGAATCTAGCACTATATGCAGAAGTGATAAAGGAGCCCAACGCGTCACAATTGGAAGCAATAGTAGCTTGATTGTGGGGTTTAACGCGCCGACGCAACGCAGGCGATGAGGCGCGCCGTAGTGGAGGGCTCCGGATTAATTTTGACCACCTGGGGATCTTTAACGTGCGCCGAAATCTCGTACGCACGGGCGTTCTTGCTTTTCGCCTCCATCAGAAAAGCGGCCGCCGCGGCCGGGAATCGAACCCCCGACCTTGTGCTCAGCATTGATAATGTAACTCACGACGCTATATTGGCCAAAACGAACTGTGAAACGGCAGTATATAACTACGTCCTTCAATTCTTGCAAAACAGAACACTTTCCATCCAGATCGGCGACTATCAATCCTAAGAAATTCGACACCCCCAGAAAGGCATCTCAGGGAGCGGTGATTTCGCCGACGGTATTCACCCTAGCTACGCTGAAAATAAATCTAGCTCTGAAAGACATCAAAGGACTTCGATACCTTCTGTATGCAGACGACATTACTTAACGGGTCACGCGAGGGTCGCCAGGACAGATTCAGGATACGCTACAAGAGGCACTGGATGCACTTCAAACGGCAGCTGCAGAAATCGGACTGTTGTGCAGCCCTGGCCAACAACCGCTACCAACAGTGAAGGAGACAAAAATTCTAGGTTTACACATACACACCCACGGAAAAGGATACTCTGCGGTAGCTAAGGGATTAAGATAAGGGAACCAGCTCCTCCAAGTCAGCAGAAGAACTGCGAACAGACATAGTGCCCTCCAAGAAGCCCAGTGGCGCCGGAACTTTTTCGCTGCTGGGGGAGCGAAAAATATGCTACCACGCACAATCATCATTATCATTTAAACATTATAATGGCCATTTATATTTTTGGTACTCCTGCAGCGGGCATACGGTGGCACTACAAGCGACTCCCAAAGTATCCATAAGTAATCACAGTCAACCCACAAACATAAAACCAAATAGAACAAAATCAAGTATTCCATCAACATTACAGCTGCTGGAGAGCACAGTAAAAAAATCAAAGCCCCGTTTCTAAGAAAAGGATGACTAAAAAGAGAATCTTTTTCCCATGCTACCTGAGTTAAAGAAAATGTAAAAAATCCACCCGCCTTCTACCATGCCAGAATGGCGCTTCGGATAGACGTCGGCATCATTCTGAACTCTCGAAGCGTTTTTTTTTCTTGGGGCGCTTGACGTGCCTTCGCTTATAATACCCGTTTACTGAAACTCCTTGTGTAAGCTTTCCTGCTATCCGTTTTGCGTGACGAACGACGCCATCAGTGAGGCATAGAAAGCTTCGCTTTGAAAGTCCAGTTTGCGACTATGCTTCGTACATAAGGGAAAAGTAGCACACAGGATTCTATGGTTTTTATTTATCAATGCAAACGCAGTGTACATATAAATGTTGTGAGCATCCTTGGCTATCTACCGGTACCGGTTGGCACAGTCGCTCTTGGTGTGGGATCTTCGGACTGCCATCAGTGCTTCTGTACATTACCATCATCACTAGCGAAAGTGCTCTAGCACTTCGTCCTTGTCTCTGTAAATACTTATCATCATAGTCTGTATTCGCGCGTTACTCGAGCCTCCGATTAAACGGTTGCCCCGAACATCGGTCGCTCCGGTGAACCGTTGAACCTTGTCCTCTCCCTGTATGTATATGTATATATATATATATATATATTGTCACGAAGACAAGAACGATGCAGTTGTCTTGAATGAGAAACACGTTTATTGGAGCGAACTTGGGCTCCCCCAACAACTCAAAAGAATACAGAGGCGGCGAAGCAGCGGTCAACAAATTGACTTGCGTCGGCGAGCGTCGCAGAATCGAATGCCCCGGCGTCCGTACTGCAGGCTTTTTATCTTTCGGTGCGCGTGGTTCTCGAAACATCGATTCGCATCGAGAACATAGTAGATCCAAGAACATTATTCTAGGCTGTTCACGTTAGATCTGAATACTCTCCCTATCACAACAGATAACACATGGGGTACAGAAAGAAAGAATGGAACACGCGCTTCCCTTGGCGCAGAGATAACACAGACCGGCGCAGCCGGGCGGTAAAAGCAAAACACAAATAAACAAACCCAATGTATGGTTCGCGGCATTACCCCCCCTCTATGAATGCATCGACCCGATGCTAACATAAGCGACAGTCCGAACAAATGAAAATAAAAGTTCGTCATCGTCCGTAGAAAGGTTTTAAGCGAACCACGTGGACGACTTCAGGCCGCGTGCGTTGTCGTGATGTGCCGGAGTCACCATCGGGGATCACTTCGTAGGTAAGTTGGCCAACACGTCGTAGGATCTCGTAGGGTCCGAAATACCGTCGCAGGAGCTTCTCACTGAGTCTGCGTCGTCGGATGGGTGTCCAAACCGACACACGATCTCCTGGTTGGTACTCGGCGTCTCGGCGTCGGAGGTTGTAGCGGCCCGCATCCACCAGCTGCTGGTCCGTTATACTGTAGCAAAGACAAGAACGATGCAGTTGTCTTGAATGAGAAACACGTTTATTGGAGCGAACTTGTGCTCCCCTAACAACTCAAAAGAATACAGAGGCGGCGAAGCAGCGGTCAACAAAGTGACTTGCACAGGCGAGTGTCGTCGAATCGAATGTTCCGGCGTCCGCACTGCAGGCTTTTTATCGTTCGGCGCGCGTGGTTCTCGAAACGTCGATTCACATCGAGAACATAGTAGATCCAAGAAGATTATTCTGGGCTGTTCACGTTAGATCTGAATACTCTCCCTATCACAACAGATAACACATGCGGCACAGAAAGAAAGAATGGAACACGCGCTTCCCTTGGCGCAGAGATAACGCAGACCGGCGCAGCCGCGCGTTAAAGCAAAACACAAATAAACAAACACAATGTATGGTTCGCGGCATTAGCCCCCCTCTAAGAGTGCATCGACCCGATTCTAACATAAGCGACAGTCCGAAAATAAAAATAAAATTCGTTATCGTCCATAGAAAGGTTTTAAGCGAACCACGTGAACGACTTCGGGCCGCGTGCGTCGTCGTGATGTTCCGGAATCACCATCGGGGATCACCTCGTAGGTAAGTTGGCCGACACGTCGTAGAATCTGGTAGGGTCCGAAATACCGTCGCAGGAGCTTCTCACTGAGTCCGCGTCGTCGGATGGGAGTCCAAACCCACACACGATCCCCTGGTTGGTACTCGGCGTCTCGGCGTCGGAGGTTCTAGCGGCCCGCATCCACCAGCTGCTGGTCCGTTATACGAACTCGAGCGAGCTGGCGGGCCTCCTCCACACGTTAAAGATATCCGTGGACGTCGGCGTTGAGGTCGTCGTCTTCTACGTGCGGAAGCATGGCGTCGAGCATCGTAGTTGGCCTTCTACCGTAGACAAGCTCGAACGGCGTCAGCTGCGTCGTCTCCTGGATAGCCGTGTTGTACGCAAACGAGACATACGGGAGCACTTCGTCCCAAGTCTTATGTTCAACGTCAACGTACATTGACAGCATATCTGCGATTGTCTTGTTCAGACGTTCTGTTAGTCCGTTCGTTTGGGGGTGGTACGCCGTCGTTCTTCGGTGATCCGTGTTGCTGTACCGTAATACTCCTTGCATCAGCTCCGCAGTAAATGCCGTTCCGCGGTCGGTGATTAGGACTTCCGGGGCTCCATGTCGCAGCACAACTTGGCTTATAAAGAACTTTGCCACTTCTTGTGCAGTCCCCCTCGGAAGAGCGGCGGTCTCTGCGTAGCGCGTCATGTAGTCTGTCGCTACGACAATCCACTTGTTCTGTGATCGTGACGTAGGGAACGGGCCTAAAAGGTCCATTCCAATCTGTTGAAATGGTCTCGATGGGACGGCGATCGGTTGCAGAAGTCCGGCGGGTTTTGTTGGCGGCGTTTTTCGTCGCTCGCAGTCACGGCAGCTCCGGACGTAGTGGGTGACGTCAGAGGTAAGGCCGGGCCAGTAGTACCTCGCCTTGATTTTTCCAATAGTGCGCGCTGTGCCGAGATGTCCGGAAGACGGGTCGTCGTGGCACGCTTCCAAAATTTCGTCACGAAGGTCCGCGGGGATGACGAGAAGGTAATTCGCTCTTGTTCCGGGGCTCAAATTCTTCTTCACGAGGACGGAGTTTCTCAGGCTGAATGCTGATAAGCTGTGTTTGAACGTCCTAGGAACGGCAACGTTGCATCCCTCGAGGTACTCGATTATGACGCGTAAGTCGGGGTCGGCACGCTGCTGGGCGGCTAGGCCGCTCTCCGTCACGATCCCGAAGAACGCGCTGTCTTCGTCAGCGTCCTGTGGTGGTGGGTCGTTGGGGGCGCGGGACAGGCAGTCGGCGTCGGAGTGTTTCCTGCCGGATTTATAAACGACTGTAACGTCGAACTCCTGCAGGCGCAAGCT
This sequence comes from Haemaphysalis longicornis, assembly GCF_048455015.1. Classification (NCBI taxonomy): domain Eukaryota; kingdom Metazoa; phylum Arthropoda; class Arachnida; order Ixodida; family Ixodidae; genus Haemaphysalis; species Haemaphysalis longicornis. The sequence goes on from NW_027526203.1 coordinate 20,995,386, forward strand.
CCACCGCCCAAGACGGCCAGAGGGGTCCTTCTAATTGTCGAGCCAACACAGCGCATGGTGGTCTGTTACAACCTTGAATGGCCTTCCATACACGTATGGGCGAAATTTTGAAATCGCCCATATAATAGCCAGGCACTCTTTCTCAGAGGCAGAATAGTTTTTCTCCTCCTTCGACAGACCACGGCTGGCATAGGCGATTACCCTTTCGCAGCCGCTTTGCTTTTGGACAAGGACGGCACCCGAGCCTATATCACTGGCGTCCGTGTGCATTTCCGTTTCGGCATTTTCGTCGAAATGAGCGAGCACGGGCGGTCTTTGCAGGCGTTTTTGCAGCTCGCAGAATGCTTTTTCTTGGTCGTTTTCCCAGCTGAAAGGGGTGCTATCTTTCGTCAAGCGCGTGAGTGGCTCTGCAATGCGTGCGAAGTTTGCGACGAAGCGCCGGTAGTATGCGCACAGCCCGAGAAATCTTCGCACGCCCTTCTTGTCTTTCGACCTTGGGAAGTTCGCAATGGCTGAAGTTTTTGCCGGGTCAGGTAGGACTCCCGCGGCGTTGACGACGTGGCCCAAGAACTTGAGTTCCCCGTATGCGAAACGGCACTTTTCAGGCTTCAGCGTCAACCCCAACGTACGAATGGCCTCGAGTACAGACTCCAACCTTGCAAGGTGTTCGTCGAAAGTCCGGGCGAATACCACAACGTCGTCGAGGTATACGAGGCAGGTGTGGCACTTAAGGCCAGCTAGCACAGTGTCCATGACTCTTTGAAACGTCGCTGGTGCTGCGCACAGCCCAAACGGCATCACCTTGAACTCGTATAGGCCGTCTGGGGTTATAAATGCAGTCTTCTCTCGGTCTCTCTCGTCCACTTCAATTTGCCAGTAGCCGGTCTTCAGGTCCATCGATGAGAAGTACTTCGCGTGGCAGAGGTGGTCGAGGGCGTCGTCGATTCGGGGGAGGGGGTACACGTCCTTTTTCGTGATTTTGTTCAGTCGCCGGTAGTCAACACCAAACCTTAATGTGCCGTCTTTTTTCTTTACGAGTACGACGGGCGCAGCCCAGGGGCTTTTCGAGGGCTGTATAATGTCGTCGCTGAGCATGTCGTCGACTTGAGTCCGGATGGCTTCCCGTTCGTGTGAAGAGACGCGGTACGGTGACTGTCCGGTGGGTCGGGCTCCATCTTCGGTTATTATTCGGTGCTTCGCTGGAGGGGTCTGACGTAGTTTTGCGCTCGACGAAAAACATTCGCTATAGCGACGCAGCAAAGCCAATAACTTGTTCTGTTGTTCTTGCGGTAGCGCCGGATTCACGTCGAAAGGCTGCGGGAGCTTGAAGGTTTCTACGGGTGTGCGTTCAAAGTCGGCGACCGCGATCACGTCACTTGCTTCTTGCGCTTCTTCGAGGAATGCAATTACCGCGCCCTTGTTTAAATGCTGGTACTCCTCGGTGAAATTCGTAACCAAAATGTGGGATTGGTGTTCCTTGAAGCGCGCAATGCCTCTTGCGACCGACACACCACGGTTGAGAAGCACCCTTTGATCGGTGTCTACGATAGCGTCGACGTCAGGAGCAGCATCTTCACAGTAGACTGCGACCATCAAGCTTGCGCGGGGTGGCAGGGTGACATGATCATCGGCAATCCTTACAGCAGCACGTCGTTCGGGGTTCGGTTCCGGCGTCATGGAGTGATTGGGGGAAAAAGTTATTGACTTGGTCTGCAGATCGATTATTGCACCGTTGTCCATCAAAAAGTCCATTCCAAGAATTACGTCGCGGGAGCAGTTAGGCAGAATGACGAACGCCGCAGGGTACGTTGTGCCGTCTATGGTGACGCGCGATGTGCACGTTCCACTTGGCGTCACGAGGTGGCCTCCTGCTGTGCGTATGTGCGGACCGTCCCATCTGGTCATAACTTTCTTCAGTTTAGACACAAATGGTCCGCTCATTACCGAATAGTCAGCTCCCGTGTCTACGAGGGCGACTACGTCAAAGCCGTCGATGGACACCTTGACGTCAGATGCAGTCTTCCTCGAGTTCCGGGTTCGTCGGGGCGTCGTATCTCTGCTTGTACGTGTTGACGGTCGGGCACTGTGCATCGTCGTTGTCGTCGTCTTCTCAACGGACGTCTCGGTCAGGTCGGGTACGCGTCGCGCCGTGTAGCTGTCGTCGTGTTCAGGAGTCGTTAGGGCTAGGTCGGGTCGTCGGGTTGAGGGCATGTCGTGAATGATGGTCTTTAGCGAGTCACTGCATCGTTGGAGGGTTTTCATTTTTCCGCCGTTGTGCAACTTTACCTCCCGAAGTTGCTGCTTTTAGTTTCCCCCGCGTGGGCTGGGGGACCTTCCTCGTGAGACGTCAGCAGTGCTGCGGCGGTTCGGTGACTGATACGGGTAGGGCGACGGTGAACGGTTGAAGCGGGCTGGTCCTCGGTTGGTGTTGGAGAGGTATTCTTCGATCTCAACAGGGCGCTGGCCGTATCGGGGGCGTGGGGCGTCGACGGAGAACCCTCGCAAACCGAGCCTCTTGTAGGGACAGCGACGGTAGATGTGGTCGGCCTCTCCGCAGTGGTAGCACAGCGGGCGATTATCGGGCGTTCGCCACACGCCGGTCTTCCTTGGCGTCTGATATTGGTCTAGAAGGCGTCGGGCGGGCGGCACTGGACGGCGGTACGCTCGGCCTCTTGACGACGGGTTGGAGCAGGGCGGGGTTGACGAACAACCGAGGAGTAGGTCATGGCTTGTGGTTCGCGGGGTGCTTCCGATGGCGTAGAAGTTCCCAGTGCGTTTTGGACTTCTTCTCGGATTACGTCGGTCAGGAAAGCCACTTGAGGTTGCGGCGTCGTTGGAAAAAGCTTCCGAAGCTCCTCCCTGACCACTGCTCGGATGGTCTCTCGCAATGTATCGGAGCTTCCATTTGCGGCACCGATGGTCTCCGAGAACAGCGCGTTGACAGGACGGTCGTACTGCCTCGTTCGAATTTCTAGCGTCTTCTCCATCGCGGCCGCCTCAGACGCGAATTCCGCCACTGTCTTCCGAGGGTTACGGACTAGACAAGCAAAAAGCTCTTGCTTCACTCCTCGCATTAGAAACCTGAGCTTCTTTTCCTCGGTCATTTCAGGGCCTGCACGACGAAAAAGTCGCTTCATGTCCTCAACGAAAATCACGACTCCTACGTTGGGGTGCTCCGTTCGAGTTTCAAGCAAAAGAGCAGCTCGCTCTTTTCTCACCACGGTAGTGAAAGTCTTAAGGAACTCCCTTTTGAATTGAGTCCAGTCGGTCAAAGAGCTCACATGGTTCTCGAACCAAGTTCGAGCAGCATCTTCTAAGTAAAAGAAGACATGCCGGAAAGTTTCTTCGTCGTCCCACCTGTTGAAGATGCGGACGCGCTCCAGCTTCTCCAACCATTCTTCGGGGTCTTCAGCGGGGGCTCCCCGGAACGATGGCGGTTCTCGGGGCTGCTGCAGGATGATTGGCGACGTTGTTTCTTGCAACATGGTGTTGGTTGCAGCGTTCCTTCTCTTGGGCCCTTCTGGCAGAAGACCGAACTCGGGTAGCAATCCTTGCAGTCGGGGGCTTTCTCTGGTTGGACTGGCTTGGCGGCTTCGAGATGTCGTAGAGGGCATAAAGACTTAGTACCCAGCACCTCCACCAGATGTCGCGAAGACAAGAACGATGCAGTTGTCTTGAATGAGCAACACGTTTATTGGAGCAAACTTGTGCTCCCCTAACAACTCAAAAGAATACAGAGGCGGCGAAGCAGCGGTCAACAAAGTGACTTGCACAGGCGAGTGTCGTCGAATCGAATGCTCCGGCGTCCGCACTGCAGGCTTTTTATCGTTCGGCGCGCGTGGTTCTCGAAACGTCGATTCACATCGAGAACATAGTAGATACAAGAAGATTATTCTGGGCTGTTCGCGTTAGATCGGAATGCTCTCCCTATCACAACAGATAATACATGCGGCACAGAAAGAAAGAATGGAACACGCGCTTCCATTGGCGCAGAGATAACACAGACCGGTGCAGCCAGGCGGTAAAAGCAACACACAAATAAACTAACCCAATGTATGGTTCGCGGCAATATATATAGCGAATCAGAATAGGAAATGAGGGGCTCGTTGAAAATAACACAGAAATAAGGATTGGCAGTCAAGAAAACCTCGGAAAGCAAAGGGGAGGATGTGGTGGGTCATTGAAACAGATAAAGAATTTGGAAAGAAAGAAAGTGGAGAAAAAATGCCCGCCAGGTTGGATCCGAACCCACAACCTCCAAATACCGGTCTGGTGCGAAAACCACTACGCTGCCGGCAGGTCGATTTTCCCCTGCACTTCCTGGGGTCATTAATGTTTAGGTATATATATATATATATATATATATATATATATATACAGCGATGAATAAGTTCCGGGATACGGCTTCAAACTGACACGAGAGGGTAGACACACGTATGAAAACGGTGAATGAACTAACGTTTCGACCGGGGTCCGGTCTTCGTCAGAGTAAACTTCGGTAATTGAGCGCGCTGAATTTATAGGCACGAAATGATAAAGGCTGACGAAGAGCACACGTGGTGTTTGTACACCTGTGAATTAACATGACGTTTTCAAATACAGAACTTGTACGGAAGATCGGAACGGATCAGGGAGGATCAACAACTACCCTTTAGAAAGAAAATGATAACGTTCGGGAATTACAGCTTAGCACTTAAAGGAGCCATGAAGAGAAAACAAAAGTTTGTTCAATTCGAAAGATTACGTGTTTCATAGTAGCCCAAGCGCTTTCCCGGAAGCAAATGATGCTTTATTCACTGAGTAATAAGGCAATTTAAGCCAAAATTTTAAATCTCCCGCTAAAATTGCACATTCCGTGACGTGAAGAATGGCGTCATACGAGCCGGTCCATGAAACAGATACTTGGTATGTCGACTCCATATAGCACCCAAACCGGGGAGTCGACCGAGACGGCGGCCATTTTAAAAATACTAGCACAACCTAGTGCACCCGCAGCCCTAGTCATGGAATCGCCTTATCCGGAGAACAAAACTCTCGCCGAGGAGCTCGGGCTTGCATTTAACAACCTAACACCACTTGAACGCTCAATGCTTCTAAGTGCACGAGCGGCAAGAGTTGTGGGATACGCGGTGGACGGGAAAGCGACCATTCCGCGATAGCCACAACAGACGAACGCCCTGCCGTCGGCACCACTGCCTCGTCAGCCCCGTCGCGACGGACGAATACAGACTGGTACGTATGTGCCGTATTTTTATTACGGTTAATAATAGTTCAATTTCAGTAGCAGTATCACTTATGCCAGTTGGCCGGTGTCGTGTATGGAAAGCCGTTCGCGCGAGCTCTCTGCTTCGACCAGAAAGATACGAGCGTCAATGCGCGGTGTTTACGGCATTTTTTTCCCCCAAGGTCAGAGCGATTTGACGAAGTCGGCGACGAGCGCCAGCATGTCCCAGGAGTGAGCTAACGTAAGGGTCCCTGCCGTAATCACTTCCTCGGAAATGATGCGAGCACACTCGTACTTCCTTTAGCTCTCTTTCTCCTCCGTTTGCAAAGTTCACAAAACGAAGCCACTTGCTTCGCCGAGGTTCGTCGTTGGGCAGCGCGTGAAAGGAGATCTCCTCACCGGCGGAGATGTCGCACTCCCTCGACGATTTGCGCGTACGACATGGGCATTTGAAAGCGCAGCAATGAAATTTCATTGTAAAGTACTCGAACAAACTGAAGTTTTCAGTGGTTGTAAACTGGAAACGAGCTCGTAACGACAGCAGCAAGCCAACACCATTCGAAACTTCTGCGACGACTTGCACTATCTCGTCGCTTCTTGCTGTTCCTTACTCCCCTCGTTTCTATTTTTACCTTTGCTGGTTGGCGATATGACGGCCAACCTCCTGTCAAGGGATTAAGATACCAAGCAAGGTCGCGGCTGTACGTGCTGGAACGGTTCGTTGGCCCCTAAGAGCCTCGAACCCGAAAATTCGTCTGCGCGACGGTGGCGACGGCGAGATGTCGAGTTCGGCCGGCGGTAGTTTCGTACGCATTGGCGCACACGCTTGCGTGTTCGTTCGGAACTTCAACCGTTTACTCTACCGTTCTTTGTCATAAAAAGAATGTGCAGTATGTTTCACGGGCATTTAGCTCGCTATGCAAACTGTAAGCCCTGCCTAACATGCATTTGCTTTTGCCGCCCTCCGCCAATCGCGGAGCATTCTCGAGTGACATCATATGTTCTGTTGCGGAAAATGAGCTGGTGGGTCACATGGTCATTTCCTTTTTTCCTAATTATGTAGCTTATTTGAGCGAAGTTTGCGTTATAAGTGGTGTCGTTATGGTTCTAACGAGGCAATCTTTCGAATGAACCAAACTTGTGTTTTAAGTGCGAATGCACTTTATAAGCGGCCCCAAACCTTCCACCGCCGGCGGCGGCGGCGGCGTCTGCAGTCCTCCTCTCCCTAGCAATGGCGGGGAGCGGAGAGGAGCGTCGGTAGCAACGGCGCGGTGACGTCACTTCACCACGTGACCGCGCTCGCTCCGCCTCCTCGCCGTGGCTGCGCGGGTGCGCGCCGCTCCCCGCACCGCTCATCGCGCCGTGACGTCATGGTATGACGTCACAGGGCGCCTCTCTCTCCACCGTGACGTCACACTTTCTCCTCTCCCCCTCGCTCGGCTGCAGCTGCCGTGCGCCGCTGTCCCTCTCCCCTTGCGCTCGCCTCCTCTCTCAGCCACCTGGCTCGGCGCGCTCGGCGCGGCGTACCCCCCTATATATGCAGCGATAACCTGCCAGACCTCCGTGGGTCGGCTCGCGCGCGCTCACGGGCGAATGCCAACGGATTTTAACTTTACTCCCCCTCATAGCATCACCCCGTGCATTCGCACTTAACCATGTTCACCCTCGGGGAAATGCTTGGGAGTTTTTTTCTCTTCATGGCTCCTTTAATACACAAACACATCGGGAGCAGTATGTAGATATAAAAAAGAAAGAAAAGATGTCATCGTTTCTGGAAACATTTCATATCGCTTCCGTTCGCGTAATCAAACAAATGAATCGGTAAAGCCGCATTGAAAATGGTGGCTCTGCTTCTACGGTTCAAATGGGGATAATGCAATGACGCCAGCATATCAGGGCAAGAGGCACGTTAACGTTCCTACACTCTTTCATTGATACCTCGTTTTACTGTGTTAAATTTATGAATCAAAAAAGACTCACGCACTTCCCTTTCGTGATGCGAACGGAAACCTGATTCCAGTATAGTAGCCCTAATTTTTTCGAAAGAGTGACCGGGAATATTTACATCCTTAGACAAAGGAAGCCCAGGAGAGGAACGTGCATGCGCCCGGTGGTTATTAAAACGGAGCCTGAAAGACGTCTCGGTTTGGCCGATATACTGGAGTGCGCAGACTGAGCACTCTTGGAGATATACTACATTCGACGTATCGCAGTTAAAATCGCCTTTAATTTTCAAGGAAAAGTCAGAAGCTGTGCTGTTTACCGTTAGTGACATGGTCATATGGGCGCACACTTTGCAACGAGCTTTTTGGCAAGGAGAACATCCATGCGAAGATGGCGATGCGATCGTGGAAGAGGTCAGCATGTCCCGTAGGTTTTTTGAACGGCGATAGACTACGCGCGATGGCTCTTTAAAATGCTTCTAAGTCGCGCCAAAAGTCACAGGTATTTTAAAGAAGCATAGTAATATCCTTATGCAAAGTCAGCGACTTAGAAACATTTTTAAGAGCCACCGCGCGTAGTCTATCGCCGTTCAAAAAACCTACGGGACATGCTGACCTCTTTCACGATCGCATCGCCATCTTCGCATGGATGTTCTCCTTGCCAAAAAGCTCGTTGCAAAGTGTGCGCCCATATGACCACGTCACTAACGGTAAACAGCACAGCTTCTGACTTTTCCTTGAAAATTAAAGGCGATTTTAACTGCGATACGTCGAATGTAGTATACCCCGCACGGGGCACCTTGAGCAATCTTGGTGACGGCACTGGCGATACCGCGGACCCCGAGCCCCCAAACATACGCTTGATCCAACCGTGGCAATGTGTTTATAGGTGGAGGGTTAGAAACCACGAACGGTGGCCGTCGGAGCCCAGGTCAAGCTCCGGCGGATGGGCTCCCTGTCTGTTCACCAGGCAGGGAGCTCCGGGACCTCTTTGGCTACCAGGGTAAGGTCAAAGAAGAAAGTACCCCCGTCTCTCTGCTTTCCAATGTATCATATGGCATTTTCCAAACCCCCCCCCCCCCCCAGACGTGATCGGCCCCCGAAAAGGGGCCGCACCGAAGTACCTTTTCCTGCGTTGCAATCAATCTCGCTCCCAAAGCCCGATAATTTCTCGCGCTTTCTGATCATGGAATCTGTTGACAAAACAAAACCAATCACTTCCCAGTCCGTCTTTCTAATCTCCAAGTATCTTGAAAGCCTTGTTGGAAAGTCGTACAAGGCTAAGAAACTGAAAACGGGAGAACTTTTGATTGAGGTAGACAACAAACAGCAGTCCGCAAACCTCCTTTCACAAACGCGCATGGTCAATGTTGACATCAAGATCACACCTCATCGCAGCCTTAATAGCTGCCAAGGCGTGATCTCTGATCCAGATCTTATAAGTGAAACTGAAGCCAATCTGCTCGAGGGCCTCCATGATCAGGGCGTGACGGCAGTGAGGCGAATAACCATACGCCGAAACGATCAAATCATTCCTTCCAAACACATCATCTTGACGTTTGACCGCTCAACGCTTCCTGAGTCGGTCAACGCAGGCTTCGTTAGATGTCCGGTCCGACCCTACGTGCCTAATCCACGCCGCTGCTATAAGTGTCAGCGGTTTGGCCACGGCACAAACTCTTGTCGTGGGAAACTGACGTGCGCCAAATGTGCACACGATCATCCAACCGATAACTGTGAATCTGAGCACTTCACCTGTCCGCACTGCCAGGGACCGCATGCTGCCTATTCCAGAAGTTGTGAGAAGTTTAAACAAGAGAAACAGATTATTGCCTTGAAAGTAAACGAGAACATCACCTTCCCCGAGGCGCGAAAGAGGTTCGCCTCCTTCCCTCTGGGCAGGTACGCCGACGCAGCTCGCCGGGGGGCGGAGCGGCGTCTGGTTTCGGCGGGGACCCAGTACCGCGAGTCGGACTTGGTCCCGCCCCCGCCCCCCCCCCCAGGGTTGCCCCAGGCAGCCCAACCAGCCTCTGCACCGCTCGCTCACCCAGCAGCGGCTGTGGTTGCAACGTCTGTTGGGGATGCCGCTGCATCCACTGCATCCTCCCCACCGGCCCAAAGCACACGCAAGGGCATGGAGATGGAGACGGAGGCAGTCGCAGCGACCCCCTCCTCTGCCTCACTGCCTGTGCCACCTGTCGTGCTTCCCACGCCTTCGGCACTGGCTGTGCAGGCAAAGAATGCCCGAAAGGGTACCACGTCAAGGGGGCCTAGTCCGCTGAGGACCCCCTTGCCTTCAGATGACGACATGGACGTCGAGCCCTTCCGGCTTTCATCGCAGCGGAAGGAACGGGCTGCGACGTCCAGGTCAGTAGAGAAGGCCAGAAAGCCCCTCCCAAGAGTCCAAGCCCCGAAAGACCCTACATAAATAATCACACTCCAGTAGCTCTGAACACATAATAATGGGAAGAGAAAACATAGTTCAATGGAACTGCAGAGGCCTTCTGAATAATCTTGACGACGTGCATGAGATTCTGCATGCCAACCAGCCAAGTTTAATGTGTGTCCAGGAAACACATCTGAATTCCAAAAACACAAATGTCTTGAATAGTTACCTGGTATACAGGAAAGACAGGGATGGCTGCACCCACTCTTCTGGCGGTGTGGCCATAATCGCCCGCAAATCCTTAGCATGCCACCCTGTCACCTTGAACACTATCCTTGAGGCTGTAGCCATCCGCACAATAATATTTAATAGGCTGATATCGGTATGCTCCATTTACATCCCTCCTGATCTTGCACTTTCCAGCTCTGACTTTGAGGCGCTGGTCGACCAGCTGCCGGAGCCGTACATTCTAACAGGCGACTTTAATGCTCACAATTCTCTTTGGGGCTCTTCTCGTACGGATGCCTGGGGTCGCCTGATAGAGAGGTTTCTTACATCCTCTGGAGCATGCCTTTTCAATAATAAACAGCCTACATATCATAACATAGGAAACAATACATACTCAAATCTTGACTTGGCTATTGGTTCGGCAATTCTCTTACCATGTCTTGAGTGGGGTGTGGGCACTGACCCATATGGCAGTGACCACTTCCCCACCTCACTTACATATATAGGTAAAGGCCCAAGCAGTTCATCTTCCCATAATAGGTTCAATGAAGCACGAGCTAACTGGAATACATTTACAGAGACATCCAAACTACACCACACATCCATAGGACACCTACACGTTGAAGAAGCTGCCCATTTCCTCACGGCGCACATCCTCGACGCCGCCGAAAGATCCATTCCCCACGCCTCTGGTGCCCCGCGCAACCAGCGGAGGCCGTGGTGGAATGAGGACTGTAGGCGGGCGCGAGAGGCCCAGAACAAGGCGTGGGGTATCCTTCGACGGTACCCCACATCGGGCAACCTTATTTTGTTCAAACGGGCCAAGGCGTTAGGAAAACGTGTGCGCCGTGAGGCAAAACGAGAGAGTTGGCACACCTTCCTTACATCTATTAACTCATACACAGACACACACAAAGTCTGGACACGAATCCGAAAACTAAAAGGACAACAGACACACAGCCTGCCCCTGGTTAGTACAACAGGGGACACACTAGAAGACCAGGCAAACACTCTTGCACAACACTTCGAACACGTGTCTAGTTCAGCACACTACACAAACACTTTCATGAAACACAAAACATCTGCAGAAAAAAAGCCCTTACACGACAAAGACAAATCAAAAATTTCTTACAACTCTGAATTCACTCTCTATGAGTTGAGGGCTGCCCTGAGCACGTGCAAACCTTCAGCTCCAGGCGCAGATAAGATTACATACACCATGATACAGCACCTACACCCAGACACTCTTGAAGCACTCTTAAACCTATACAATAAAATATGGCTTTCGGGGCACATTCCACGCTCTTGGAGGGAGGCCATAGTAGTGGCTGTCCTAAAGGAAGGGAAGGACCCTTCCTCTCCTGCCAGTTACCACCCCATTGCCCTGACAAGCTGCCTGTGTAAGCTCTTCGAGAAGATGATAAACAGGAGGCTTGTGTACTTCTTAGAGTACAATGGTCTTCTCGAGAGCTGCCAGGCGGGCTTCAGGGCGGGGCGATCTACCAACGATCAACTCGTTGCATTAGAGGCGTATATAAAAGATGCTTTTCTCCATAAGCAGTACTGTATGACAGTATTCTTTGATCTAGAAAAAGCGTACGATACCGCGTGGCGGTATGGCATCCTAAGCGACCTCAAGTCCTTTGGCATGTCGGGTAACATGATGAACACGCTTGCCAGTTACCTGTCTGAAAGAACGTTTCGCGTGCGAGTTGGAACTGCACTTTCTAGGGTTCATGTGCAGGAAAACGGTGTTCCGCAAGGTGGAGTTTTGAGTTGCACTTTGTTTATTGTAAAAATGAACTCTCTTCGGAAGGCTCTGCCACCAACCATTTCCTGCTCAATCTATGTAGACGACGTGCAATTATCCTTTAAGTCTTGTAACCTGTCTGTCTGCGAGCGCCAAGTCCAGCTTGGTGTTAACAAGCTAGCTGGCTGGGCAGATAGCAACGGTTTTAAATTTAATCCGGGAAAGTGCACTTGCGTTTTGTTTTCCAAGAGGCGTGGTATCCGGCTGGATCCTGACATTCAACTCAATGGTGTCTTGATTCCTGTCAAAAAGGAACACAAGTTTTTAGGCATAACCTTTGACGAAAAGCTTACATTCATTTCACACGTAAAACAGCTAAAGCATAAATGCCTAAAAACAATGAATATCCTTAAGGTTTTGTCGCACATCTCTTTTGGTGCTGACAAACAACTTCTTTTACGTGTTTTTACCAGCTTGATAGGTTCACGATTGGACTATGGTAGTGTTGTTTATGGGTCAGCAAGTAAAACATCCCTGAAAATTCTGGACCCTGTGCTTCATCTGGGGCTCCGCTTGGCGTGTGGCGCCTTCCGGACTAGTCCAGTTGAAAGCCTGTATGTCGAGTGCAACAAATGGAACCTACAACGTCAGCGAGCATACACAGAGCTCCTTTATGCTTTTAAAATTTCATCCATGCCTCACCATCCTTTTAAATCAGTTTTTTATGATAGATCCATGAGTGAACTCCTTTTAAATCGACCATCGTTCTCTGCGCCCTTCTCTTACAGAGTTAGAGAGGAAGCGTCAGAGCTTTCTGTCTCCTTTTTAGACACCATACAAAGTTCTAAAACAGATTTTATAGCACCATGGCATCTCCGCCCTGTATCATGCGACACGTCTTTCGCAGAGGTAGATAAAAACCTAGCTCCCACATGTGCAGTTCTGCAGCCCTTCTTGTATCTGCAGCAGAAGTACCAATGTTCTGAATTTTATACGGACGCCTTTAAAACTTCCACCTCGGTGTCCTGCGCGGCGCATGGGCCCGGCCTTAGTGTCACCAGAACTCTTAACAGTAATACAAGTATCTTTACGGCAGAGGCTTATGGTGTACTTCTAGTTGTTAATCATATCCTTCAAAGCCACATCCCACAATCCATTATATATACAGATTCTCTCAGTGTTGTGCGGGCGTTGTCGTCAACAAAGTCTTCAAAAAATCATGTTTTAAATTTAATAGTCAAGGGTATTATGTCTGTGTATGTACGCAAATTTGCACTGGTTCTTTTCTGGGTCCCTGGCCACTGTGGTATAGCCGGGAACGAAGCAGCGGACCGAATGGCTGCTGCTGCTACACTCTTGAATACAGTAGACATAACCACATTACCCTACACCGACGTGAAACCACACATCAGGCAACAACTTCGCAAAACATGGCAAATACACTGGAGTGAACAGACAGACAACAAGTTACACGTAATAAAACCTCACTTGGGACCGTACACCTCCGACACACGGAACAGATACATAGAAGTCGCCTTGGCTAGATTACGGATAGGGCACACGCACGCAACGCACTCGCACCTGCTCACTGGATCTCCAAGACCTCTGTGCAGCAGGTGCGGAGAGGCCCTATCCGTGATCCACATCCTCATACAATGTAAGGCACTCGACATTACACGACGAAAACACTTCCCACAACTACACGCACGGCATATTCCACCACACCCGTCATACTTCTTAGGAGACGAAGCCCTGTTTCCAATCAAACGCGTTTTCGAGTTTCTCACCGACGTAAAATTTTTACACCTCATTTCTTATCATGCATGTTGACAACCTGGCCCTTTACACCAGTCATCTTCATTACGTTGTGTTTTACTTTGTTTATTTTTACTAAAATGATCTTTTACTTCCATTTCACTTTCATGTAATCACTTTTGTTTGGCGCTCTTTGCCCTTAGTCGGCCTTGCGCCATTAAACTCTAAACATCATCATCATCGAATGTAGTATATCTCCAAGAGTGCTCAGTCAGCGCACTCCAGTATATCGGCCAAACCGAGACGTCTTTCAGGCTCCGTTTTAATAACCACCGGGCGCATGCACGTTCCTCTCCTGGGCTTCCTTTGTCTAAGGATGTAAATATTCCCGGTCACTTTTTCGAAAAAATTAGGGCTACTATACTGGAATCAGGTTTCCGTTCGAATCACGAAAGGGAAGTGCATGAGTCTTTTTTGATTCATAAATTTAACACAGTCAAACGAGGTATCAATGAAAGAGTGTAGGAACGTTAACGTGCCTCTTGCTCTGATATGCTTGCGTCATTGCATTATCCCTATTGGAACCGTAGAAGCAGAGCCACCATTTTCAATGCGGCTTTGCCGATTCATTTGTTTGATTACGCGAACGGAAGCGATAAGAAATGTTTCCAGAAACGATGACATATTTTCTTTCTTTTTTATATCTACATACTGCTCCTGATGTGTTTGTGTATTAAAGGAGCCATGAAGAGAAAACACAAGTTTGGTTCATTCGAAAGATTGCCTCGTTAGAACTATAACGACACCAATTAGGAAAAAAGGAAATGACCATGCGACCCACCAGCTCATTTTCCGCAACAGAACATATGATGTCATTCGAGAATGCTCCGCGATTGGCGGAGGGCGGCAAAAGCAAATGCATGTTAGGCAGGGCTTACAGTTTGCATAGCGAGCTAAATGCCCGTGAAACATACTGCACATTCTTTTTATGACAAAGAACGGTAGAGTAAACGGTTGAAGTTCCGAACGAACACGCAAGCGTGTGCGCCAATGCGTACGAAACTACCGCCGGCCGAACTCGACATCTCGCCGTCGCCACCGTCGCGCAGACGAATTTTCGGGTTCGAGGCTCTTAGGGGCCAACGAACCGTTCCAGCACGTACAGCCGCGACCTTGCTTGGTATCTTAATCCCTTGACAAGAGGTTGGCCGTCATATCGCCAACCAGCAAAGGTAAAAATAGAAACGAGGGGAGTAAGGAACATCAAGAAGCGACGAGATAGTGCCAGTCGTCGCAGAAGTTTCGAATGGTGTTGGCTTGCTGCTGTCGTTACGAGCTCGTTTCCAGTTTACAACCACTGAAAACTTCAGTTTGTTCGAGTACTTTACAATGAAATTTCGTTGCTGCGCTTTCAAATGCCCATGTAGTAAGGGCAAATCGTCGAGGGAGTGCGACATCTCCGCCGGTGAGGAGATCTCCTTTCACGTGCTGCCCAACGACGAACCTCGGCGAAGCAAGTGGCTTCGTTTTGTGAACTTTGCAAACGGAGGAGAAAGAGAGCTAAAGGAAGTACGAGTGTGCTCGCATCATTTCCGAGGAAGTGATTACGGCAGGGACCCTTACGTTAGCTCACTCGTGGGACATGCTGGCGCTCGTCGCCGACTTCGTCAAATCGCTCTGACCTTGGGGGGAAAAAATGCCGTAAACACCACGCATTGACGCTCGTATCTTTCTGGTCGAAGCAGAGAGCTCGCGTGAACGGCTTTCCATACACGACATCGGCCAACTGGCATAAGTGATACTGCTACTGAAATTGAACTATTATTAACCGTAATAAAAATACGGCACATACGTACCAGTCTGTATTCGTCCGTCGCGACGGGGCTGACGAGGCAGTGGTGCCGACGGCAGGGCGTTCGTCTGTTGTGGCTATCGCGGAATGGTCGCTTTCCCGTCCACCGCGTATCCCACAACTCTTGCCGCTCGTGCACTTAGAAGCATTGAGCGTTCAAGTGGTGTGAGGTTGTTAAATGCAAGCCCGAGCTCCTCGGCGAGAGTTTTGTTCTCCGGATCAGGCGATTCCATGACTAGGGCTGCGGGTGCACTAGGTTGTGCTAGTATTTTTAAAATGGCCGCCGTCTCGGTCGACTCCCCGGTTTGGGTGCTATATGGAGTCGACATACCAAGTATGTTTCATGGACCGGCTCGTATGACGCCATTCTTCACGTCACGGAATGTGCAATTTTAGCGGGAGATTTAAAATTTTGGCTTAAATTGCCTTATTACTCAGTGAATAAAGCATCATTTGCTTCCGGGAAAGCGCTTGGGCTACTATGAAACACCTAATCTTTCGAATGAAACAAACTTTTGTTTTCTCTTCATGGCTCCTTTAAGTGCTAAGCTGTAATTCCCGAACGTTGTCATTTTCTTTCTAAAGGGTAGTTGTTGATCCTCCCTGATCCGTTCCGATCTTCCGTACAAGTTCTGTATTTGAAAACGTCATGTTAATTCACACGTGTACAAACACCACGTGTGCTCTTCGTCAGCCTTTATCATTTCGTGCCTATAAATTCAGCGCGCTCAATTACCGAAGTTCACTCTGACGAAGACCGGACCCCGGTCGAAACGTTATTTCATTCACCGTTTTCATACGTGTGTCTACCCTCTCGTGTGTGTGTATATATATATATATAAGGAAGAAAAACTTCGAACAAGGTAAAAGCACGATTGTGGCCTACGTTTCAGCAAAGAGAACTTGCTTTCCTCAAGTTCTTTCTTGCTTGCTTTCCTCAACTTGCTTTCCTCAAGTTGCTTTCCTCAAGGAAAGCAAGTTCTCTTTGCTGAAACGTAGGCCACAATCGTGCTTTTACCTTGTTCGAAGTTTTTCTTCCTTGTGTTCTCTACCATCTTCAAAGTTCTACTACTCCCTATATATATATATATATATATATATATATATATATATATATATATATATATATATATATATATATATATATATATATATAACAGAAACTGGAAAAACAATGCACACTTCCTATACATTTGTATAAATGGCTCCTAACCGCGAACCTAATACGAAACGTACACGTACATGCTACCAAATGAAGGCTTCCACGATGAAAATTTACAAAGCAAGAGAGTTAAATGCGCGGATCGGTTGAGATAGGAAACTATGCTATTCGTTAAAATGCACTTGCAACATCAGTATAATGAAACTGTAATGTCCCGGTTTAATATTGCCGCGAACCATGCATTTTGTTTCTATTCTTTTTTTTGTTTTTACCATTTGGTGGCGCCAAGCTGTGTCATCAGTATTCCAAGCAAAGTGCATACATCCTGTCCTTTCTTTTAAATGCCACACGGTGTATCTTATTTGGACAGGAGAGTGTATGGCCATCACGTCACTAGCCTAGAATAATAATCTTAGATCGCCAGTGTTGTTATGATTCGACGTTTCGAGAAACAACCGCACCGAAAGTTAATGCTCCCTGGGCAACCGCCATGGTATTCGATTCGACGACACTCGCCTGCGCACGTCACTTTCTTGATGGTTGCTTCGCCGCCCGTGCATTCTTTGAGTTGTTAGAGGAGCACAAGTTCGCTCCAATAAACTTGCTTTCTCTCTTTCCCTTTAAAACAACAGCGTCATATTTGGCTACGTGACAATATTTGGGGAATTCGAAATTTGCCCATGGGTGTTACATTATTAGAGCACACGTATAAACAACGGATCATTTGTTCTAGTTTTGTACTGATTATTTCTGATCTCCTGTTGTGCCAGTATATTTAAGTTACGGACGCGTTCATATTTTCGTAAAGTATAGCCACACGGCTCATATCTATGCTAGCAATTATTTAAAGCGTGAGTAATTATGAAATTGGTGCAAACGCTTAGTTAACTGTGGTTTCCTAAGTTAGCGTAAAGAGGTTCCGGTAACACTGTCTAGTGAAGCCGGCTA
Organism: Haemaphysalis longicornis; assembly: GCF_048455015.1. Taxonomy (NCBI): domain Eukaryota; kingdom Metazoa; phylum Arthropoda; class Arachnida; order Ixodida; family Ixodidae; genus Haemaphysalis; species Haemaphysalis longicornis. Next base: position 21,012,634 of record NW_027526203.1, read on the forward strand.
GTATCATGATATTATGAGCCCGATACAAATCGCAAAGCCAATGTACCATACATCCTTTGATTGATACCGCCGTTGTCGATACGAAATATTAGCTTATCAAAATCTTCATACGCAGGCCTTTTTGCTACATATCTGCTGAAGACGGGGAACGCCGAAATCACTTCGTTTTTTAGAATTTAGCTCATTGATAAAAACGAAAAATGTCGTTTAATTAGTGACCAGCGCCACCGAGATTTCAACTGAATATCGTCTTATTCTCAATCATTTTGCCGAAGAAAATAAACTGAACTTTTCTGGAGCCGTATGAGGGGTTCAGAAGAAGACTACCGTCTGACTGGGGGAGCCATGCTCCCCCATCTGTAAAGAAGGGGGAGCCATCGCTCCCCCTGCACCCCCTAAGCCGATCTACTACAACTTCATGACGCACTCATCACGTCACGTATCAGATACGCCATACCGTATTGTAGGCTAACCAAGAAACACCACGAGAAGCTTAAAGGAGCCATGAAGAGAAAACAAAAGTTTGTTTTATTCGAAAGATTAGGTGTTTCATAGTACCCCAAGCGCTTTCCCGGAAGCAAATGGTGCTTTATTCACTGCGAAATAAGGCAATTTAAGTCAAAATTTTAAATCTCCCGCTAAAATTGCACCTTTCGTCACGTGAACAATGGCGTCATACGACCCGGTCCATGAAACAGATACTTAGTATGTCGACTCCATATAGCACCCACACGCGGGAGTCGACCGAGACAGCGGCCATTTTAAAAATACTAGTAAAACCTAGTGCACCCGCAGCCCTAGTCATGGAATCGCCTGATCCGGAGAACAAAACTCTCGCCGCGGAGCTCGGGCTTGCATTTAACAACCTCACACCACTTGAACGCTCAATGCTTCTAAGTGCACGAGCGGCAAGAGTTGTGGGATACGCGGTGGACGGGAAAGCGACCATTCCGCGATAGCCACAACAGACGAACGCCCAGCCGTCGGCACCGCTGCCTCGTCAGCCCCGTCGCGACGGACGAATACAGACTGGTACGTATGTGCCGTATTTTCAATTTCAGTAGCAGTATCGCTTATGCCAGTTGGCCGGTGTCGTGTATGGAAAGCCGTTCGCGCGAGCTCTCTGCTCCGACCAGAAAGATTCGAGCGTCAATGCGCGGTGTGTACGGCAATTTTTTTCCCCAAGGTCAGAGCGCTTTGAAAGGCGATTTGACGAAGTCGGCGACGAGCGCCAGCATGTCCGGGTCCCTGCCGTAACCACTTCCTCGGAAATGAAGCGAGCACACTCGTACTTCCTTTAGCTCTCTTTCTCCTCCGTTTGCAAAGTTCACAAAACGAAGCCACTTGCTTCGCCGAGGTTCGTCGTTGGGCAGCACGTGAAAGGAGATCTCACCGGCGGGGATGTCGCACTCCCTCGACGATTTGCCCTTACTACATGGGCATTTCAAAACGCAGCAACGAACTTTCATTGTAAAGTACTCGAGCAAACTGAAGTTTTCAGTGGTTGTAAACTGTAAACGAGCTCGTAACGACAGCAGCAAGCCAACACGACCTCCATACCGAAACCTGTGCGACGAGTGGCACTATCTCGTTGCTGCTCTGTGTTCCTTACTCCCCTTGTTTCTATTTTTACCTTTGCTGGTTGGCGATATGACGGCCAACCTCCTGTGAAGAGATTACGATACCAAGCAAGGTCGCGGCTGTGCGTGCTGGGACGGTTCGTTGGCCCCGAAGAGCCTTGAACCCGAAAATTCGTCTGCGCGACGGTGGCGACGGCGAGATGTCGAGTTCGGCTTGGCGGTAGTTTCGTACGCATTGACATGCACGCTTGCGTGTTCGTTTGGAACTTCAACCGTTTACTCCACCGTTCTTTGTCATAAAAAGAATGTGCAGTATGTTTCACGGGCATTTAGCTCGCTATGCAAACTGTAAGCCCTGCCTTACATGCGTTTGCTTTTGCCAGCCTCCGCCAATCGCAGAGCATTCCCAAGTGACATCATAGGTTCTGTTGTGGAAAATGAGCTGCTGGGTCGCATGGTCATTTCCTTTTTTCCTAATTATGTAGCTTATTTGAGCGAAGTTTGCGTTATAAGTGGAGTCTTTATGGTTCTAACGAGGCAATCTTTCGGGTGAGCCAAGCTTGTGTTTTCTCTTCATGGCTCCTTTAATGCGCTCCTTAAAAAATCCACCAAGCTCGCCATTGGACTCCCGATGAGCACCTCCAACACGCAAATCGAGAACTCCGGACTCTACATAACATGCGAAAGCATCCTAGCAGCACACAAGCACAACCAACTAGCTAGACTAAGAAGCACTATCCTAGGACAAGACCTTTTACGATTACTCAAATTCGACACCAACCATCCTCCAGAAGAAGAGAAACCAATCAGCCGGGAAGACCACAACCGAATTACCGTAGCACCCATCCCAATAGAAATGAACAGCAAAGAGTGCGACACAAGATGAAAAATTAGAGAAGCGTACTTTCCGAAGAAAATACGGCACACACGAAATGAACGACACAGACGCTAGCAACCATAAGAATCAATGGGCATGGGCCGCCGTCGAATTCGAAGGAAATGAAGCCACGGGCACCTGTCCCTGCACAGAGAGCACTGAAGCAGAAATGTACGCCATTGTCCAAGCCATCCAAAAATACGCCCACCCCACCGAACCTCTAAACATCTAGACTGATTCCCAACAAGCATGTTCACGCATCCTATACAATCGCATACCCCCATAGCACGCACGCTTTATGAAAAGATAAAAGGAACGGTTAGACACGACTGTGTACCTGGTCATGTCGGGATGCAGGGCAACAAAAGTGCAAACCGACTCGCCCGCGAAACCGCACTCCGGGCTCCCTGCAACGGCATCCAGCCCCAGAGAGTTCGCATGCCACCAAAACCCATCATACTGAAAGATCTACGACACAACCCGGAAGATTACCCTAAACCACACACACACACCTAACCACAAAAGAACAGGTCTTAGTCAGGCGGGCGCGAACGGGTACCCTCCTAACCCACCACGAATGGCCCTTTACCAAGGAAAACCCCTCCCACAGTGCTCAAAATGCCTGGGAGTGCTGGACCAGCGTCACCTATTCGGCAACTGCAACAAGGGACCAGGCGAAGAAACCATTGTGAGGCTCTCATCACGTGAAGACCAAGCCGGCCTCACTGCTTTCATCAAGCAAAACCTGGAACGCCACTGCAAGGGACGTCAACAAGCCCCCGACAAGGACTCAACCTAGTCCACATGACGCCGCCTAGGAAGCCAGGAAAGGCAATTCCTAGAGGTTCTCTGAACAGAGGGGACCTACACCGGCAAAATATATATAGTAATAAAGCTTCCATTCATTCATTCATTCATTCATTCATTCATTCATTCATTTATTCATTTATTCATTCATTCATTCATTCATTCATTCATTTATTAATTTATTCATTCATTCATTCTGCAAAGGCTCTCTTCCCGACGCCAAGTAGCTTCCCTCGCAAATAAAAAAATCTCTGCACTAAGATAGTTTTGGATCTGCAGGTGCGATCAATTACCGTGCCTTGTTGTGGTCACAGGCATGCAGAGGGTCTTAATTCCGTTCTTTCCCGTGCACCGAACCCCCGTTTAGTGACGCCAGTTTTTTTAGATGCGAAGCATCTCATGATCTGGGCTATGTCCCTCCCTCCGCCGTGCGGCGTCCACACCCCCACTGCGCATGCTTGGCTTGCTGAACGACCGGTGGTGTCTTACCCTTTAATGGCTCCTGGAGCGACAGTGTTGCCGGTGTCTTCCTGGGCCGGCACAAGACGAGGACGCTACCCCTTTAAGGGCTACTAAAGCGACAGTGCTGCTGGTGTCTTCCTGGGCCGGCCCCCGCACGGGGCACCTTGAGTAATCTTGGTGACGGTGTTGGCGACACCGCGAACCCCGAGCCCCCATACTCTTGCTGTAATCTACCGTGGCTACGAGTTGTAAGGTGAAGGGCAGAAACCACAAACGGTGGCCGTCGGAGCCCAGGTCAAGCTCCGGCGGATGGGCTCCCTGTCTGTTTACCAGGCAGGGAGCTCCGGGACCTCTCAGGCTATCAGGGTAAGGTTTGAGAAGGAAGTACCCCCGTCCCCTGCTTTTTTCAATATCGCATGGCTTTTTCTTTATCCCCCCAATCCAATGATCGGCCCCCTAAAAGGGGCCGCACCGAAGTACTAGCTAAAGGGAAACCAGAACATTTCCACAAATTTCTTGTCATTCACTCTGCAGAAACCACTCCTGTTGCAAAGAAGTCTGTCATTCTGTTGGCAAAGTGCATTGAGTCTGTTGTTGGTTCAGACTATGATGCTAAGAAACTCGCCTCAGGTGATGTACTGGTCGAAGTAAAAAGGAAAAATCAGAGTGAGAACCTACTGAAACAGACGACGTTGGCCAACTTGACTGTCACTGTGACACCACACCGGACCCTCAACTCCTCGCAAGGAGTCATATCAGAGAAAGAACTAGAGTCTGAGACGGAAGCAGATCTTCTTGAGGCGCTCCAACCTCAACATGTAACTGCAGTAAAACGAATCGTGATTCGGAGAGCAAACCAAGAAATTCCGACAAAGCATCTAATCCTAACGTTTGATCGCACAACGCCTCCAGAAAAGGTCAAAGTGGGTTTTCTTAGCTGCAACGTACGACCGTATGTCCCAAATCCGAGGCGCTGCTTTAAGTGCCAACGATACGGCCATGGAACCCAATCATGCAGAGGGAAGTTGACATGTGCCAACTGTACTGAGACAGGTCACTCCTCAGAAGCTTGTGAAAGCACCACTCAGAAGTGCCCGAATTGCAGCGGACCGCACGCTGCTTATTCGCGAGCGTGTACACAATTCAAGGCCGAAAAGGAAATAATTCACATAAAAGTAAATGAAAACATCACCTATCCAGAAGCGCGCCAAAAGCACAAGCTGCTTTCGGCCACATCGTACGCAGACGCCGCCCGCCGGGGGTTGGGGCGGCGTTTGGTCAGCACGGCAACACAGTGCAGCCTTCTTGCTGACGTGTTGTTGTCCCAACCCCCAGCTGAGCAGCCACCTGCTGCCTCTACAACACCTGTAGAGGCTGCGGGGGCCCCGTCTCTTGCCGGACTGCCTTCGGTAGTCCAGAGTAGTCAGGAATCGCCCAGTGTGGCGACTCCAACGAATGCGGCGAGTGCGATCGCCGCTGGGAGCTCTGCCGCTCTCACTGTGTCCTCTCCACAGGCCCTAGGGACACCTGAGGGCACGGAGGAGATGGACACGGTAGGGCCCACAGAAGCTCCCATCTTAGCCCCGCCGCCTGCCCCGCCCGCGGCGCTTGCGGCTGGAACCAAAGGCACCCGTAAGGGCGCCAAGTCCAGGGGGCCCGGTCCGCCGGACACCCCCCGAACATCTGATGAGGAAATGGACGTCGGACCGTTCCTGTCTGCATCACTCCGCAAGGAACGGGCTGCGGCGTCCAAACCAACAGAAAAGCCAAAGAAACCCGCTCCAAGAATACAAGCCCCGATAGACAAAACATGAACCCACACACACATTCCAGTAGCTCTTAAAGGTACATAATGGGAACAGAAAATATCATCCAATGGAACTGTAGAGGCCTCCTTAACAATCTTGATGATGTCTACGAAATATTGCATTCCAATCAGCCAAGTGTGATGTGTCTACAGGAAACACATTTAAACTCCAAACACACAAATGTCTTGAATAGTTACATGGTATTTAGGAAGGACAGGGCTGGTGGTGGTACATCTTCAGGTGGTGTGGCCATCATTGCCCGAAAATCATTGGCATGCCACCCTATCCAATTACAGACTGTCCTTGAGGCTATTGCCATTAGAACCATAATTTTCAATAGGCTAATAACAGTGTGCTCCATCTACATCCCTCCTGATTTCCAGCTTTCAAGCTCCGATTTCGAGGGCCTTGTAGATCAGCTACCAGAACCTTTCATTCTTATAGGTGACCTCAATGCACACAACACTCTTTGGGGCTCTCACCGCACAGATGCCCGAGGTCGCCTAATCGAAAAATTTCTAATATCTTCAGGAGCATGCCTATTTAACAAAAACAAGCCTACATACCATAATATAGCACACAACACTTATTCACACCTCGACTTGGCCATTGGCTCTGCAGTACTCTTTCCATCACTTGAATGGGATGTTGGCACTAACCCATACGGTAGTGACCACTTCCCTACCTCACTAACATACATAGATAAAGGCCCTAGCAGTTCCCCTTCCCATTGCAAGTTTATAGAAGCAAGAGCAAACTGGAACACATTCACAGAGACATCTCAACTACACTACACAGACATAACACACTTACCTGTAGAGAAGGCAACCCAGCTCGTCACAGAGCACATTCTCGCCGCCGCCAAAAAGTCAATACCCCAGGCCTCTGGGGCCCCGCGCAACCCGAGAAGGCCCTGGTGGAATGACGACTGCAAGCGTGCGCGGGAGGCCCAGAACAAGGCGTGGGGCATCCTCCGTAGACACCCCACAAGTTTTAACCTTATTTCTTTCAAAAGAGCGAAGGCATTAGGTAAGCGTGTGCGCCGTGAGGCAAAACGGGAGAGCTGGCGCGCCTTTCTCACATCCATAAATTCATACACGGACACCCACAAGGTATGGACCCGAATACGTAAACTAAAAGGACAACACACACATAGCCTGCCCCTGGTTAGCACCACAGGGGACACTCTGGAAGATCAGGCTAACACACTTGCACAACACTTCCAACACGTCTCTAGTTCTGCGCACTATACAAACACTTTTATGCAACACAAAACATCTGCCGAAAAGAGGCCTATACGAGACAAGAACAAGTCAAAGTCTGGATACAACTGTGAATTTACACTCCATGAGCTGAAGATTGCTCTTGCCATTTGTAAACCTTCTGCTCCAGGTGCAGACAACATTACATACACTATGATTCAACACCTACACGCAGACACCCTTGAGACACTCCTGCACCTATACAACCAAATATGGCTATCGGGGCACCTTCCAAGGCTTTGGAGGGAGGCCATAGTTGTGGCTTTTCTGAAAGAAGGGAAGGACCCTTCTTCTCCCGCAAGCTATAGACCTATTGCCCTGACAAGCTGCCTGTGCAAGCTCTTCGAGAAGATGATTAACCGAAGGCTCATGTACTTTCTTGAGTACAATGGTCTTCTCGAGGGCTGCCAGGCAGGCTTCCGGGCAGGGCGATCCACAAACGATCAATTAGTTGCACTGGAATCTTATATTAAGGATGCCTTTATACACAAACAGTACTGCATGACCGTATTTTTTGATATCGAAAAAGCATATGATACGGCATGGCGTTACGGCATCCTTGCAGACTTAAAATCGTATGGTGTAACAGGTAATATGTTGAACACTCTTGATAGTTACCTGTCCAAACGAACATTTCGTGTGAGAGTCGGGTCAGCACTGTCCAGAGTTCACATTCAAGAAAATGGCGTGCCTCAAGGCGGAGTTTTGAGCTGCACGCTTTTTATCGTTAAAATGAATTCGCTTCGGAAAGCATTGCCTCCATCGATCTCCTGTTTAGTATATGTGGATGATGTACAAATATCTTTTAAATCTTGTAACATATCCATATGTGAACGTCAAGTCCAGCTTGGGGTAAAGAAACTCTCTCGCTGGGCAGACGAAAATGGTTTCAAACTTAATCCCACAAAAAGTACCTGTGTCGTATTCTCAAGGAGACGTGGAGTAAGGCCCGATCCTGAAATAAACCTCAATGGTGACCCAATCCCTGTTAAAAAGGAACATAAGTTTTTGGGTGTGGTGATGGATGAAAAACTTACATTCATATCTCACATCAAACAACTCAAACAAAAATGTCTAAAAACAATGAATATTTTGAAAGTCCTGTCTCACCAATCATACGGTGCAGATAAACAACTCCTGCTGCGCCTTTATACCGCTTTGGTAGGGTCTCGTTTGGATTACGGTAGTGTTGTCTACGGGTCGGCCACAAAAACAGCGCTAAAAATGCTTGACCCAGTGCTGCACCTCGGGCTTCGCCTCTCGTGTGGTGCTTTTCGTACAAGCCTTGTCGAAAGCCTGTATGTGGAGTGTGACAAGTGGTGCCTGGAGTACCAGCGAATTTATGTTGATCTTTTATATGCTTGTAAAATATCATCAATCGACAACCATCCTTTTAAACCTGTCTTTATGGATACATCCACGTCACAGCTGTTTTTAAATCGTCCATCTCTGTCTCTACCTTTCTCACTTAGGGTAAGAAGGGAAGCTTCTGAACTGTCAATCTCCTTTTTGGACACATTCAGAACATCTACCATTGACTTTATAGCCCCCTGGCAATTTCGCCCTGTATTGTATGACCTGTCCTTTACACAATTACAGAAAAGCAGGGTACCACAAATCGCGATTTCACAGCATTTTCAGTATCTGCAGCAAAAATACCAGGCTGCAGAATTTTTTAGTGATGCATCGAAAACTTCCATTGCGGTGTCTTGTGCTGCGCACGGACCCAACTTTACGGCCTCTACATCGATGCATGTAAATTCGAGCATCTTCACGGCTGAAGCGTATGGCATTTTTCTTATTGCTGGTCATATTGTTCAACATCACATTCAAAAACCCATCATCTACACAGATTCACTCAGCGTTGTACGAGCATTATCATCCCAAAAGCGTTCTAAAAATCACGTCATAAATCTAGTGTTTAAGACTTTAATGTCAGCGTATGACAAAAATCTCGAAGTGATTGTATGTTGGGTACCGGGTCACTGTGGGATTGCGGGAAATGAGACCGCAGACCAAATGGCTGCCGCTGCGGCACACACGAACACAGTGGACATTACAAAAGTACCGTACACCGACATCAAGCCATACATAAGAGAACACCTTCGCAGAACCTGGCAAGCCAACTGGAGCACACAGACAGACAACAAGTTACACCTAATTAAACCACACCTAGGACCATACACTACTGACTCACACAACAGATTCATTGAAGTTGCACTAGCTAGATTGCGGATAGGCCACACACACGCAACACACTCCCATCTGCTCACTGGCTCTCCAAGACCCTTGTGTAGCAGGTGTGGGGAGGGCCTATCTGTAATTCACATTCTCATTACATGCAGAGCACTCCACAGAACAAGACGCAAATATTTCCCACGACTATACAGACAACACATCCCACTACATCCAGCACTGTTTTTAGCGGATGATCCCATAGTCCCCCTACAACGTACTTTTAGGTTTCTTAGCGAAATCAAATTTTTACAGCTTATTTCCTATCACGCGTAATTCTTGCACGTAGTTTCATGCCCTGCACTATCACACCCTGGCCTTTTACACCAGCCATCCTCATCGTCTCACTGATTTTACTATTTTAAACTCTGCTCTTATTGAGTAGTCTTAGGGATTACATCTTCAACCGTCATACATAACCATTGCTTTGGCGCTCTTTGCCCTAGTTGGCCTTGCGCCATAAACATCCAATCATCATCATCATCATTCCTGGGCCGGCACGAGATGAGCACGCTTCACGCGCCTTCGACGTTTTATCGTCGTCGGCGGTGGCGTGCGTCGGCGAGTCTCGGCGGGCCGTGATTACAAGCAGCCCACAACCATCCGGGGAGCGTGCATCGACCTCATCTTCAGCAACTTTAGGGTTCATCCACTACAACAGCCCTTGACTTTACATTTCACAGACCATAAGGCGGCCATAATCAAAGCGGAACGCCAACCACAGCTTGACGTCACCTACGTTAAACATGATGATGATAATGCCTAACTCATACCATGTACAACGTCTCTCTCTCTCTCTCTCTCTCTTTAATGTCTGTCCACTCTAACACCCTCCGCTCCCCCCCCCTCTCCAATAGAATTACACCATCTTCCCGCAGCGGAACCCTGAGTAGTATGCGAAACAGCCATTGGGTCAACGCAATTTCCCATTTCGTAGTTCCGGTAAGTGAAACGTTTGCTAGTTACCATGGAAACCAAACGGCAAATATAACGGTAGCTACGTACCTCAACCTCACGGAAACGACGAACTGAAAACTAATGGGCAGTTGAATCGACCCCATGGCTGCTTCGCATACTATTCAGGGTTCCCCTACGGGACGATGGTGTCATTTTTTTAAGCAAAGCTTTCTAGGCCTCACTGATGGCGTCAATGTCCCAGTAAATCGCACGGAGGAAAGCCAACTTTACGCAGTAGTTTTCACAGAGAGTACATCAATCGTAAACCACATAACAATGGGATGTCGTTGCACAGTAACGAACGTCTCGTAATACACAAAGTATAGTTTGGCAGTACACACTGTTAGCGATGGTGATGATGAAATATATTCTATAAGCGGGGTTGGATTTTGGCTCTGGACTTTACCAGATTTTGAAATCCAAAGTGCCAGAGTACACTCAGCACTGGAGAAAACGTCGCGTTCTAACCTTCTTTCTTTTAAGAAAAGGGCTTTCGACTTTTTAGGCTGCCATCACAGATGCTGCTACCGAATTTCGGAGGCAAACGCCTGACCTAGCTGCACTGAGCAGAGGGCTTCCTGCAAAGCTGTATCTGCGCTATGCTTCCCTCTGCAACTGCGCGACTTTCTCGTTGAGGGTGCGCCTTACATGAGCAAAAAAGAGCTATGGACTAACGCTTATCTTAGTTCTTTTTTTTTTAATTCTGGAAGCCTTATTAATACTCGGCTACGTGTGAAAAAGTTTGTGGTCTCTACTTCCTTGAAAGTGGGCCTGCGTTGCAGTCTTTCGTAACGCCCGGGATTATGATCCCTCCCCTCATGAATTATAATCATGGTTGTATTCTGCTCCACAGCCAGAAAATAAAACGCGCACCCTACTCGTGCAACGCTCTTTGCATTTGTGTACCGTAGAGAGATATTTTCCTCGGTCTGGCCATTGCAATAAAAAGCCGCAAAGATGTGGTAATTTCTTTTGAGAAGTTCAGCGAATTTGGGTACCTTTGCACTGAACAAGTTACGTTGCCAGGTTCATCTAACTTGGGCGTCGGTTACGCCACTCATTCACATGTGGGGCCTCCGCTCGCAGTGAAGGAGTGTCAGACCCGCTGGCGCACCATCCGGGACAGGTACCTGAAGCGCAAGAAGCTTCTGCGCGTCTCCTCGAAGGGCCAGGGGAACGTGCTGGAGCACGAGCTCAGCTTCCTCGACGGCTTCCTCAGACCCCGCACGTGAGTGCACGTCTGTGCTGCATTGATGACCATCACGTGGGAAGACTGTTCCCTGAGCAGCCAATGTAGGGAGAGAGAGACGTAAGAACCAATTGCCGCAGTTGAAACAACAGTGCAAATGTAATCCTGTACTTACACGGGCGAACTTGTGCCCAGAAGCAAGTGACTACACCTAAGTGCTCTCGAGTTCATCGCTCTCCTCTTATTCGTCCCGTTCACCCTGCCCACCTTCGGTGTCTTCATCGGAGCTTCCTTTGTGCTACGCCCCACAGTTGAGATTGTGCGATTACAATAGCAGTGTTCAGCTGCTTGCCAGCGGGTGTGGCGGTAAAGTTCAAGTTCATGCAACACATGAATCGAGCCAATATAGCGGCACGTGCACATCTTGACTTCGATACAATCTTCGCATTTTCGTACGCATTGCTATGTTAGTTCACTGACGTGCGGGAGCCTGAACCCCTACGCTGGACTTTCACCCACCGGTTCGGGCAAGAGGGGTCGACCAGACCTATTGCAGAGCGCTCGGTAGGCTATTGGTGCTATTGCGCATGCGCGCAGCAGGTTTCGCAGCCTCTGCGCACGCAGCACTGGCACCGGTAGCCTACCGGGTACCGGTCCGGTCCGGTTCTCCGCTGTGCTATAATTTTCCATTGTCTCGCAACCTGGCCGTCGCTACCTCCGCGCCATGCACCTTAGGCGAGTTTGCCGTGAAGCATGTCGTTCTGCGCATGTGAAGGCGGTGCCGGCTGCGGCCCGTGGTGGTCGAGCTCGAGCTGGACGAAGGCGGCAGTCCTGGATGTTCCTCGGCGTCATCGACGGTGCCGCTGCCGTCACCACCGGAGTCTCCGGACCTGCAGTGGGTTTTGGTGCTGGAAGAGCCGCCAATGTCTCAGCAGCTTCCCCCAGACCCGCCACCCCCAGCCCCTCCCACTCAAGGAGCATCACGTGACCAAGACGAGCTTTCTGCCTGAGCCTGGTGGATCACCTCACGCGCATCCCGCCAATGGAGCGCAACGTGGCCCGGGTGAAGGTGCTGCAGATCCTGCACCAAATCGAGTTTGCCTTGCCGGACATCTCGGAGCCCCCGCTCTGGTGCCGTAGCCACAACGTGCAGAGGCTTGGCCGTCGGATCCTTATACGACGGAAGTCACAGACCGAAGGGTATCGAGCAATAAAAGGGTTCAAAGTTGCAAAGTTGCTCCCTACTGTCAAAGTATCTCGATATTTCGGTCAGTTCAACCTTTTTAGCACGCCTCAGGCCGCATCCTAAAGGTGGTTAAAAACCCAAAACGCGAAATGTGGGGCAGCATCTTGTAGTGAGGAACAACGTCGTAAAGGACGCGGCTGGCCTTTGGTTCGTTTAACTTCCCGGTACAGATGCAGTGAATGAGTAGGATACTGAGTAAAATTACAAGAAAACTTACGCGCATTAAGGGATCTGCGGGTCATAATCTGGTTGAGCAGATCTTTGGTGAGTTTCCGTGAGACGGCTGAGGAAATGCGTACGCCAGTAAATGCGCCCTCGAAACTATGTGCAAAATATTTAATCCTGAACTGAAATAATGTGTCGATGCGAGCTAGTTGGTACTTCACATGGTGTTTTTCGTGCCTTTATAATCGCTTTCGGAACGAATAAAGCTCAGTTGTTAGTGCGCCCCTTTCCTGTCTGTTTTACTTCCTCCAGTCCTGGCGCTTAAACTGTTCCCACGATTTAATCCAGAAATTAGCACGAACTCACACGAAAAAGTCGAGCACATTGCTTTCTCTGGCGCTGCGTGCTGCGTTCAGAAATCTGGTAGAACAATTTTAAACAACGTTTTTTTTTTTTTTGTGTGGGTTGTAAGCCCTCACTTCGAAAAACTGTCATAGCAAGAAATACGATTAAGAAATAGTTTTTTTGCAGTCAGTTGGGAATAGTTGACGCCCGTAGTAATGGGTCACATCTCCCTGCAGCTTAGGAGCACTAATTATGTATAGTGATGCCAAACAAAAAAAAATTCGCGCCGCTCCACCCTGTGAATGTGGTTGGAAAGCAAAGCTGTAAACGGCACTATGAAGCCGACGAGGAAGGGAAATAGCGTATCTTCAGACACGACACCAGATCTAACCTTGGTCGGTAATGGCGTCAAGGCCACGTGGTGCAACACCGGGGAAGAGCTAGGTAGCGATCATAGGATTCTAGAGGTCATAGTTGAGAACGGCGCACCGGTGGTCAGTAAGAGGAGAGTTAAGGCCACAAATTGGAATACATTTAGAAGAATAAGGACGGGACAGGACCCCATAAATAATATTAACGATTGGAGTAAGGGGGTTATTCAATCTGTTCAGGACGCCACCGAAGAGATTGAACTTGAAGATGATCAGGACGTGGTTGATAGCCATCTTGTGAGTTTATGGAAAAAAAAGAAAGAGTTGGAGCGAAAGATCAGCAAGAAAAGAGGTGACCGGAATCTCCGAAAGCAACTTGCTGCATTAAACAAAGAAATCGAAGAGCATGCTTTAGAACTCACGAAGCAAAATTGGGATAATATTTGTGACCAAATGGATATGGAAATTAGCAGTGCCAGGACATGGCGGCTACTCCGACATCTATTACATCCAGAGAAAACCAAGTCGGAGGCTCGAGAGCAGCTTCAAAAGCTCGTGTATAAATATGAAGGTCCGACGAAGAAACTGTTAATGGAGGTTAGCGATCGATACCTCAGTTGTGCTGGAGTTGAGAGTCTCCCTGAGTACGCGGGCTCGGAAAACCCGGACTTGGACAGTCCCATCACGGTCGCGGAAGTGAGGGCTGAAATCAACCGCCTCAGAGCCAAAACGGCTGCCGGGCCGGATAGAATCAGCAACAGGATGCTCAGGAATCTTGACGACTGTTCCATTAGTAATCTAACAACGTATATACAAAAATGCTGGGACAAGGGAGAGGTACCGCAAGAATGGAAATCTGCGAACTTGGTCTTGATTCCGAAGCCAGGGAAGAAGCTAGGCTTTGAGCACCTCCGACCAATTTCCATCACATCTTGTGTTGGAAAATTGATGGAGCACGTAGTCCAGACTAGACTGTATAGATTCATGGAAGATCAAAACATGTATCCTGATACTATGATAGGCTTCAGATCACACCTGTCGGTATGCGATGTCATGCTGCAGCTGAAAGAGCAGGTTATCGACAGAAAGACTGTTGATACTAGGGTAATTGTGGGCCTGGACGTCTCTAAAGCGTTTGATAATGTAAAACACGCAGCAATACTCGAGAACCTTAGCGTGCTAAACGTAGGCGTAAAGACGTATAACTACGTAAGGGATTTTCTCTCCAATCGGACTGCAACCATCAGCTTGGGAGGAGAGTCGCTCAAAAATATTAAATTGGGGAATAGAGGGACACCGCAAGGGTCCGTCCTCTCTCCGACCTTGTTTAATGTAGCGATGATCGGACTTCCAGGGCGGCTGGACGAAATAACAAATCTGAATTACACCATATATGCGGACGACTTGACGCTGTGGGTGAACAGGGGTAGCGACGGCCAAATTGAAAGTACACTTCAGAAGGCCATAGATACAATAGAAAAATATCTTGAGCCGATCGGGTTGAAATGCTCGGCGGAAAAATCAGAGGCTCTTTTTCTACCATCTCCAAAGAGGAAAAGGAACAGTCCCCCTTCCAAGAGCTACGACATTGCTTTAAGAGTGAATGGAAATGCCATTCCGACCGTAGACAGTATTAGAGTCCTAGGGCTGCGCATACAAACAAATGGCAAAAACACTGAAACTATCAGGAGACTTGAAGCGAGTACCAGCCAGACGTGCAGGTTACTTAAGCGCATTTCTAACAAGCATGAGGGGATGAGGGAGGCCAATCTCTTGAGATTGGTTCAGGCTTTCGTCATAAGTCGTGCAGTATTCGTTGCACCCTATCTCAAACTTTGTAAAACAGAGAAAGATAAAATTGAAATCATACTCAGGAAAGGGATCAAAACCGCACTAGGTCTTCCTCCGAACACCCCGACGGTAAAGCTTCTAAGACTAGGTGTATCAAACACTCTGGATGAGCTTATAGAAGCCGCCACGGTGTCTCAGCATCAAAGACTTTTGAGAAGTAAAACTGGAAGGAACATCATGGAGCGCCTGGGATTCGAACCGTCTCAATTTTCCAAACAGACTGATATTGTATTTAGACCAACTAGGAATAGACTCATGATTATACCGCTGCCTAAAAACATGCACCCGGTATTTCACAAAGGCAGAAGAAAAAATAGGGCTATCGCCTTGCAGGCCAAATTTGAAGGGAGGTCTGATGTACTGTACACAGACGCTGCCGAATACGACAATAACAAGACCGCACACACAGCGGTAGTAGTCCGTGAGAGTGGAGACCCGGTCTCGTGCTGCACCGTCAAAAACACAAATTCAACTGAGGCAGAAGTTGCTATTACTCTAGCAATAGCACAAACCGGTACAAGGGTGGTTGTTAGTGACTCTAAGGCAGCCATTAGGAATTATGATATGGGCAGGGTCTCTGCTGCAGCCGCCCAAATTCTCAGAGAAGGTCAAGTATCAGCAGATCAAATTTCACTGATATGGTGCCCGGCCCACCAGGGTCTCGGGGGGGGGGAACGAGAAGGCGCATGCGACCGCCCGAGGCCTCACTTACCGGTCGATCGCAGCTGACTCACCGCCTCCACGCGAGGAACCCCTTCCTACACGTGACGAATTAACGACATTCCAAGAAATAATTTCTCATTATAAGCTCGGTCGCAAGATCTATCCAGCGGCGGATAAACAGCTCAGCAAAAAAGAGGAAGTTATGTGGAGGAAATTGCAAACCGGGGTGTTTCCGAACCCTCAACTATACAGCAAATGGCATCCGGAAGTCTTTAATTCTAAGTGCACTCACTGCAATAGCATTGCGGACCTAGCCCACATGGTCTGGACATGCCCTTTCTATAACGACCGGAACAGAAATGTGGAATCCTGGGAGATCTTATTACTCAACCATAAAGCAGAAGAGCAACGCAAAGTCATCGGTCTGGCCCTGACCGCCGCCGAATCCCAAGGGATTCCGGCCGACTGTTAGGGGGTGAACGGGGGTCTAGGCTAATGCCCTCTCCCTCGTCATTTTAGACGGGTGCAATTAAAAGTTAATTCTCTCTCACCCACAGCGATTACCCACGCGACGTCCCTGAAATTCACTTAGGTCGCTCTGCAAATAGTGAAACCTGAGAGAAGTGAAATGCACTTAATCACACCCTCTATTACTTCAAAGAGATATTCTTGGTAAGGTTGAGTGGTATTGGTTTAGCACATGAGTGGAATTTATTTGTTTATAAAATTAAAGGAAGCTCAAACCCGGTGTTAGACGATCTCACTTATCCGTCTCTGCCGTCGTGGACGGAGGCGATGAGATCGACGGCAGAGATGAAGTAGGAGTAATAGGAGGAGGAGGTGGAGGAGGAGGAGAAGGAGGAGGAGAAGGTGGAAGAGGAAATACTTCTATTCAGATTTCTGAACGGCCCAGAGCGCGGCCCAGGGAAGTGGTTCCTTCTTCACTGGAGCCCATACGCACTCCGCGCCGCCTGTTCTCAGTCCACCACCTGAAGCTGGGTAGGCAAAGAGGGCCTGGACAGCTGCATCTCCCATTGCTCTTGTTGGGTAGTTGACGGAAAGAGAGGAGGGTGCTCAGGGCTGAAGTCGCACGCCCCGATTATGGGGCAGAGTGTTCCTACTTCTGAGCACAATATACATTCAACGTCGTAGCAATTCGGGTGCATTAAGTGAAGACGTTTGGGGTGTGGGAAGGATCCAGATTGTATGAGCCGTAGGGTAGTTTGTTGTTCTCTGGAAAGGTCAGGGTAAGGCGAAGATAGGGTCTGTCTCTGAAGGCGATAATGCTGGGTTATCTCCCTGAACGTGACAAGCGTGTGACTGTCCTCGTGCAGCTCCATAGCACGGGGGCTAAAAGCGTAGGCTTGTTGGTGGGCGTATTCGTTGCCCTCCATGGGAGCGTGAGCGGGTGTCCAGATTAGCTCAATTGAACAGTTTGTGCAGTGGATTTTTGGTACCCGCAGTACAGGTCGGGACACCCAACCCGGCTGGTAATTCCGGTAGGCTTGTGGGGAATCGCTGACTGGCTTCCGAACCCCTGGTTGAGTCAGAGCCAAGACGATGGCTGCCTGTTCTGCAGCCATCATGTCTTGGGTCATGAGTGAGGTACACGCAAGTAGGTTGGTTCTGGAGGTAGTCACAATAATGGCGTATTGCTGCCCTCGATGTTACGAAACATCTGTGTAGATAACTGCATGATACCCACCGAGGGTGCTGTTGAGAGCTTGAGCCCGTGTTTGTCGGCGACCCTCGTCGTGTCACGGTTCATATTTCTAAGCAAAGGGAGCTTCTTTAGTTCTTGTCGCCAAGAATCCGGTAGTAAAGCGGAATGACATTCTGTGCTGCCCAGCCAATCTGATGAAGGATGCGGCGACCCGCCGCAGTTCTGCTCAGTCGGAGCTTCTGGTTAGAAAGATGGCTTTCTATTAGCTCTTCCACCGTGTTTTAGAGCCCCGTGCTAAGCAGCCTCTCTCTGGGCGCACTCATTGGAAGCCCAATGGCCTGCTCAAACACCTTTGTAATTATTGTATAAAGCATCTTTATGCCCTCTTTGTAAGAGATTATGTAAGGGATTCTCGAGAGGAAAAAAGCTTGAATTATTCAAATGGTATCGGATTCCTTGAGGCCTCGCTTCTAGGTGGCAACTCGCCTGATCATGTTTATGATTTGATTCATGCTGCGTTTGAGACGCTGCAAGGATACGACACTCTTGGGGTTGGCCTGGAGATGTAGCCCCAGGATCTTGATGCTGGGGCTTGGAGTGATTATGTTCCTTGGTGAGTCGTTTGGCGTGAGGGTGTACGACAAGCATCTGTGATTTTTTTTACGTGAACCCTGGAGGCCACAGTCTTTAGCACATTGGCGTACTAGAAGTGAGAGGCCATGCGTTGCTGTTAGCTTCCTGTATTTTCTGTAACTCTTATCCCATGCGCAAGGGGCGCACAGGGCCGCTCCACGGGCCGTGGACGGGCCGCAGTGCGGAGCGAGAGGTCGCGTGACGCTATCATGTGGCATTCAGCGAGAATGCCGGTAGCTACTCTGTTCATCTGGTATTTTTTAGCGACCATTGCCTTGTATCTGCTGCGCATGGTGGCCAACAGTGTCGGAGTCGTCGCCTGAATTGGGAATTGTGGGAATTTAGTAATTCTTTGCTATCCCATCAGCCCTTTTTAAATCGTGTGCCAGAAAGTATGCAAAATGCAAGAAATCGCTATGATCTGCCAGTGCTCGCATGGTGGGAATTATTTAAGCAAGAAGTGAAAGTCACGGCAATTGCAGAGGCTACAGTGACAGCGTTTGAAAAGAAAAACAATATAAATCACCTAAATAAATTGTTGAGAGAACTTTATTAACTTGAAGGCCGATGTCCAGGTCAATATATGGATGGCATTCGGAATGTCAAGGCGCAGCTACAGGCGTTTGATGTTGAGAAATACCGGGGAGCACTAGTGCGAGCGAGATCACAGCGCTTTGCTGAAGTGCAACCGTGTCGCCGGTATCTATGTGATGAGCGCCGTCATGCTCTGTCTAAACAAATACTTGAAATTGAGTATAAATAGAAAATTACTGATGACACTACTGTGATAATGATGGCCATCGTCGATTACTATAGAACTGTATTCCAAACTCCCAAAACAGCGGTAAGCGAGGACTCCATTGACAAATTCATAAGTTTTCTGCCCAAATTAAACAAGGACGAGTGTGAATCCATTGAGCAGGAGATTGGCATTCAACAATTGGTGTCTAGCATTGAATCATTGTCGAAAGGCAAAACCCCAGGATCTGATGGTGTCACTGCAGAATTTTACCACACATTCTGTTCTCTGCTGGCTCCATTTTTACTTGAGGTTTACCGCTAGGCTTACAAGACTGGATTTCTTCCTCCTACGCTGTACGAAGGCCACACTGTTCTAATCCCCAAAAGTAATGATCCTGACAAACTGCGTAAAGTAGAAGGATATCGCCCCATTTTCTTATGTAATGTAGATTATAAAGTCTTCGCTAAGATTTTTGCCAACCGTCTTCAAAATGTAATTGAGCTACTAGTTGGTGACCATCAGACATGTGGCATCCGTGGGCGATCTATTCAAACTAACATACACATAGCAAGGTCTACATTGGAGTGTGTTTCGGGTATGTCAGCCCAGGTAGCCTTAGTACAACTAGATTTGGCAAAGGCATTCGATCGCGTCAGTCACCAATTCCTGTTTCGTGCTCTAGAGCATGTGAACGCAGTATCTTGGCTTACCGAAGGTATTCAAATATGTTATGCTAATGGCTCGACAAGAGTGATAGTCAACAATCGACTAACCCAACCAATCCACCTTCTTTCATCGGGTCGTCAAGGGTGCCCATTATCACCACGCCTGTTTTGCTTATATCTGGAACCATTATGCATACGCATAATAGAGGACATTAATGTTGGAGGGTTCACGCTATCGTCCTTCGAAGTGAAAATGTTAGCATATGCCGATGATATCGCTTTATTTTGTGCGGACAAGACCAGCGCGGAGTATGCTCTTGCCATTACACAAGAATTTTGCAAGGTTTCAGGTGCGGCCCCGAATTTCGAGAAAAGCTGCGGATTTTGGTTGGGAGAATGGGGAACCACACCCGATTGTTTCGTCGGAATCAATTGGAATAGAGACCTAACTTATTTAGGAGTACCCCTCTCGCAGTTTCGCAATACTGACTCGCATTGGTCGGAGCAGGCGGTGAAGCTACAGCGCCAAGTGAATGACTGGCGGGCACGGCAGCTGTCCATCTTTTCTCGTGCTCGGGCGTGTAACACGTTTCTTGCGACCCGACTTCTTTATGTCCTACAGGTGTTACCATGCTCACGACTTAGGATACAGGCTTTTCACCGGATTTTTGCAACCTTCATTTGGTGTTCGCGTAGTGAGCCAATGCGTCGCGATACCCTTTTCCTTCCTTTTGTGCGAGAGGGACTTGGGCTTGTCCATATGTTTCTTTGGTAGCTTCTTTCTCGTTTATTCTACTTTCGAGATGTTCAACATCCTTTTTTGAAAGCTGTACTGCAAATACGTCTTGCACATTTTCTCCCTGATATTGTGGTGTCTTCGCTGTCTGTGGACGCAGCCCGAAGCCCGCGAGGTTTCCTCAAAAAAGTGGTTGACACGTTTCGCTTCTTACAGGCTCGGTTTAGCCTTGAGTACATATTTATTGCTTCGCGCGAGTCTATTTCTGATGCCCTAGTTTCTGGGCTTTTTCCTACACCTTTATATCGTGTTGTGTACCTACAGTGTCCGTACCAGGATGTCCTCAATAGAGTGTGTAAAATGTGTATTCCGCCAGGTGTTAAAACATTTTTCTTTAAATTACACACTGGCACGCTCCCTGTTAAAACTTGGATGAAAGGCCGGGGTCTGTTTATAGCTTGGTCGATAGACTGTCGGCTCTGTACTCGACCAGAGAAAATTTATCACTGCTTTGTAGACTGCAGAGATGCTCTCTTTTTCTGGGACATTTTACAGCGAACGCTCAAACAAGACATGGATAGTACGCCTTTCTCTATCCGATTTTTGCCATTCGACTATCCTGGTGAGCCGCCTCATGAAATGTTCGTGTAGATTGGTTTGTACAGCCTGTGGCGATGCCGCTTATGTGATAGGCATGCTGAGCCACCAAGATCAAATAAGTCCTATTTCCGAGAAACTGTGGCATTTGTACATAGTGTGTATAGTTTGCTTGAGCAACCACCTGACTGGTTCCCTCTTTTGAACGCTTGTGTGTGTTTGCCTGAATTTTGATGTATATGGGCTTCTCATAACTTCAGTGTATTCTTTTGTTTGCTTGTATTCCTCGTACTGCAACGTCTGAGCGTATTCTCCCCTGTAATAAAGAAAAAAAAGTGGGCTCGTAGCTAAATCTGTAAGACAACGGGCTCTCACTTTGTTGGTGAATTAGTTCCAGGTTCGATTCCTGGCTGTGCGCCAGTAAATTCTTTTATTCGTTCACTGGAGTTTCTTTTTATTTGTTCGCCGAGGGTTCTTTCGCGACCAACGTCGCGAAAGAACCCTCGAGGGGTAGAGGTAAAAAGCTTTGCTTTAAAAGGAATGTTCTGCACCTTCAATATTAACTGTTCGATTAAACTCTCACTGACGAACTTGTTTGAGTACCATTGCCCATGAACGCGCAATGTCATGGTAGAAAAGGCGGACATGCAATAGTGAAGTAGGCCTGGTTGTGCGTAGCCGAGATTGGATGCTCTGAAAACAGTTTTCGATGTTCTTTTGAAGGAATAGGTAAGAACTAAGAATGTAGGGAGGAGGAATGCCTTTAATGATGAGGAGAAGTCAGCCTGGCAGCGAGCTTGGCTTCCTACTCCACATGAATATGAGAGGTGCAAAAGTGAAAGGAAGCGATGACACAAAAACTCATACATACACTACAAACACAAATAAGCACACACGAACTGACCGACGCAGGTTCGCGCACACAGCACACGCACAGTGATATAGTTGAGGCAAACGGTCACAGGATTTTGTTCGGGCCGGAGTCAAGGAGAAATAACACCAAGGCCTGTGTACGCCGTGTTGCCGCGGCAGTTGAATGTCATGGGCCAATGGCGTCGCAAAGTTTCAGTGGTACATCAGCACGCAGTCCCAAGGTCGTCTTCAAGGTTAGCCGCGGGGTGTCGTAACGGGGACACACACACACACACAGTACATGTTCTATGTCCTCACGAACACTGCATACGTGGCAGAGTGTACATTGATGATTGGAATACTTTAAAACATATTCCTGAGCGAACCGCTGCTCGGTTCACGCTCAGACTTCACACGAAAATCACGTTTTGTGGTCTATTTTGTTTGACACCGGGAACAACCATGGTAATCGCATGTTTTCTATAAAAATAAATAAAAACGATTTTCGCCTGTTGCAAAATGGCGGTGATTTGGATCTGCTAGCCAGTGGAAGTTGATCTTAGAACGACGGCGCCACCTTCGGTATGTAGAGTGAAATGCACGATAGGGATTTACGATAGGAAGTATCCAACATGGCTGCGGGGGCCACCACTGAAGAGGCCGGCGCTGCGATCGTTTTGATGTCACTTCTAGAATTCCCGTTCCTACCTTGCTGCATAGTTGGCTTGTAACGCGTGACACTTCGCTTAGGAGGTGCCTTTTAAGTGTATTTTTGTGTTAATTTTCGGCGTACGAAGTTAATTATCAGTGTGTGAAGGGTAATTTGACCTCATGGGGATTTTATAACCGTGTTAACTGCGTTAGGCTGCCCGCGAACGACTTGAGCGTGGTGGTGTATGCGGACGTATGCGACCGAACGCGATGTAAGCCTAAGATGCGGTTTGTTTCCATTATCGACATTGCAGGCTACGACGATCGCCGATTTACATGTATAGATTTCGCTTGTGGTTCGCAAGAAATGGACGAAGCAGGAAATCATGAAGCGTTTACTGCTCGCAGAAATGCTCCGTAGACACGTCCGCCGTGCCTGCTCGCCGGCGGTTCGAACCGACGCAGGTCGGGGCAGCAACACCTTCTCCGCTTTTTAAAATCACTGATCGCGGAAAAGAAGTTACACATTCGCGAAAGTGTATGTTAGCGTGTTGAAAAATTGTGATAGGTAGTGTCGTCAGCTGTGATCTTCAAAGCGATGCTGAAATATCTGCTCCGATCAACGCCGACCGGCCGCGGAGGCCGGTCCCGGCACCGGCGGCCCGTTCAGGCACGGTGCGGCGAGCGGCCGAAGAATGGCGATACCTGCACACAAGAATCGGCCGAGGCGGTGACAGTTATCTTGATCATCGATCGTTTAAATGACAATCACCGCGGGTATAAAGTTCCACACAGGAGAAATGGAGTGACACTGTGGTGAAAAATTCTGTTAGGGGCTGTCATTCGCGACTGTAACGATAGCGGCGATGAAATATCTGCTGCGACACCAAGCCTAAAGTTCCCAAAATCCAACTCAGAGCATCCGAGCCGTCTTCTAGCTCCTGGACAAGACCCTCTTCTAAAACTTGCTGCACGCAATCTCATTGTTTACAGAAAAAAGCCCGCGTTGCAATTCAAAATTCCCACAGCGAGGTCATTGATTAAAGGCGTTGAAAGCTCGCGTTAATACAATTTATACATTGCGGACAAATTGTTCCGAAGAGTGAACATACAAGCCGTACAGAGTACTAATGATCGTTAATCAAATCACGGCGTCAATATAAAAAAAACATTGGAGGGGAAATGGGCACTGTTTAAGCCAAACTGCAGATCATACCAGCACTTTTAAGCATGTGCGGCGAAGCCCTCCGCTCACCGTTCTGACGTAGTCATTCATTTACCAGGCAATGCGAGCAGTACGCGCGGTGAGATCACAACTGAGCGGCACGTTTCCGTCGCTGTTGCAAGGCCTATTCTTGCCACACACACTCTCGTAAATATCAGATCGCAAGTATTGCACAATGAATTAACAGCGCACTTTTCTCGGCATCAATTGCATCGTCCTTGACGTTAGCTGGCTGCGTTCGAGCTGTCGGTGGCGACGGTAGCAGCTACAGACGCGACGGTGTCGCTGGGAAAAAGCGAGTAACTGATTGCTTGTGCGGATTATGCGGTCTGTAGACAACTTTTTTCTGCAACTTCCAACAAACCCGCGAGGGTTTGTTGGCACACGGTAGCCACAACAAAAAATCCCGGGCCGTCTCCACTAACGTGAAACCTGGAGAGGAGCGAAGCATGCAGTGTATAAGTGTATTCTTGGCACCTCTGCGTTTTTGCTAACGGTGATGAAACCATTGACGCTAGAAGTATGCAGCTTTGCTGTGAGTCTTTTGTCTTTGAAGCACAAAGCTGTCTAGCGCGAGGCATAAAGGAGTGTCCTGGGGTTTTTTAGTACGCGTTACGTTCCAGCGCGAGGCATAAGCGAGTTTTTTGGTGAGTGGTAATCGTCATTACGACGACGAGGACGACGACGACGACGACGACGACAGGAGACGCCAACAGCCGCAGCCCCTAAGGGGCTTCGCCCCTAAAACGTGCAATCGCATAAGCACAGGAAATGTGTTTTCCGGCGTCCTACAAGTGACGACGTAGACTCGTAGGTGCCGCCACGCTCTGTCCTCGAGGCCAATAGTGCACTGGAAACTATTAGTTCACTGCACGCCTGTTTAGAAGCGTAAGAATCAAACTTGTGTAAAAATTCTAAGGTTGTAACTTCAAGAAGTTTTGTACAAATAGTACAAAAGCTGCAAAGTTGGGAGAAAATGAGACTCTAATCCAAGTGTGACATTTTATCACCGTGCTTCATGCTTTTTTTTTTTTCGTTCGTTGAGTTTGCGTCGTTCGCGCGTGTGGGCTGTATCAAGGAAGCAGTGTTGCGGAATGGGCGTCCCCATTCCATTCCAATTCCATTCCGGGGAATGACAAGTTGCCTCAATTCCATTCCTTTCAATTCCTCGGAATGCCAGAACAACGCCCATTCCCACTCCGGGAATGGCCGGGCTGTTCAATTCCATTCCTCTAATTCCTCAACATTTTATCGGGTGACTATCAAGTTACCAGTCAACCCACCATTAAGCTGATGTTATTACACGTGTTAAGAACGGCTAAAATACGCAAAACACGTAACCACGGTCGAGGGATAGTGGCTTTGTGGCATATCTCGCGCAGTGCAATAACCCTACTAATTCCCACAGGGGCAGTTCTCCCGGTAGTTATTACAGTATTTGCATGGTCAGCATGTCTTTACGAGTTGTGATGCTTTAATATTGTTTAAGTGCGAATGTGTTAATGTTAACGTGACGACATGTTCTATTTTTGTGCAGACAAAAGTATGGTTGAAGAAGACATTATATTCCTTAAGGAGTTAACACACGTATGGAGCGGTCGTGAGCGTGGTTAGATCTATAATTTTGTTAACGACGAACAGAACCTCCAGATCTGGTGGTATCAGTTGGAAGAATTACCGCTTGAGCACCTTGTCCTGCCTTTGCACCAAATACGAATCACGGACCGCACAGGTCGTCAGCACTCACGCATGTAAAGCGCGCCTTGAAAGCACGGATAGGTTCAGAACTTCCGGTGTTTGCGTGTGCGCAGGCATGTAATTTCGCCCTTGCTGAAAAGCTTAGTTACGTGCGTCAGGTATCATCCACAGCGCACGAGCGAAAGTTCAGGCTGTGCTTAGAGTATGCGCGACCTTTGTATGAGTGGCTCGATGACAACCAATGCGCAGGGCGAATTCTTTTCTCTCTCGTTAGTGTATACTGGGATAGTGCATTGGTTCGTATACTAATCTGCATCTTGTTTTTTGTTTTTTTTTTTACAAATTGGGAGATCGTTCACACTTTAGCACCCCGCAACCTTTGGCTCTAGCTAACTAAAGAAGGACTTGGAGAATGTGTTGCGGCCTTGGACTTAGCAAAACTGAGTCCAAGGCCTGTGTAACTAATTGTATAACTGAGGCCTGTATAACTAATTTGAGGAGTTGCATGCAGTGGAGTAGCAATGAAGGTTCCCCCAAGTGTACGCTGGTCTGGGCGATCAACCGAAAGGAAAGATGTAAAGAAAAATGATAACGATAATAATAGAAGGACACGTTCGGCAGCCGGCCAGTCTAGTGTTGTGAAAATCCCTACGCCAGAAAAAAGTGCGTAAATGTCCTCGTTGATTGATTGTAGGGTTTATCGCGCCGACGCAACGCAGGCAATGAGGCGCGCCGTAGTGGAGGGTCCGGATTAATTTTGACCACCTTATGCCGAAATCTCGTACACACGGGCGTTTTTGCTTTTCGCCTCCATCAGGAAAGCGGCCGCCGCGGCCGGGAATCGAACCACGACCTCGTGCTCAGCAGCGCGATTAGCTCTCCTCGTGAATTTCGTATGCTGCAATAAAGGCATCAAGCTGCCGTGAAAGGTCCAAAAAAAAAGTTTATTTTGGTTTCATTAATCAAAATCACGTAACAAAATGATGTGAGCCACACAGATTGAAGGCGGGTCAGTTGGTACATAACTGACTTATAAAACAGCGCTAGAAACAGGACTACAGAAAGGGCACACAGACAGGGCGCTGTCTGTGTGCCCTTTCTGTAGTCCTCATTCTAGCGCTGTTTTATAAGTCAGACAAATGGTCACTTCGCCGTTCAGTTCTGAAAACACGAAGTGTAAATGACGGCTGCTACAACGATCAGTTCTAAAAACAAAAAAAGTAAAATAATACAGTTGCCTTGTGGCTGTGTGTTGCGCTTGACAAACGAGCTGCTTAAAAGATGTGTTTGAGAGCCGGTTTCGCTTCGCTGTCTGTCATTAAAAGGGATGCCGTGGAAAACACGCGTTCCACGTTAGCTGACGTCCCATTTACAACGGACACTGTCCCTGCGAGTCGGGAAAGCAAGGGAAAGTGGCTAGCGTTCGCTTTCCGCTAGGTCGGAACCGTTTCGGAACAAAGCTTGCAGCGTGCAGCTTGCAGGAGCAGGTGTGACCGCAGTTACTATTACATGGGCTCTGCTGTTTCGGGTGGATTCTCGAACCAATATTTTAGGCCTTCGTCGACACTGCTTCGGGCAAAGGAGTCCGAGTGTCTAGACAGGAGGGACAGTATTGCAAAAGGTCCTGGGGTAGGAGGGGGGTTGGGGTGTAAGCTGATATGCGAAATTTTGCAGTGAACACAAGCATGCACCGCACCAGCGTCCCGATGACGGCGAGGTGGGATGCAATCACCGACGGTTTTGGACGCAAAAAACAAAAGTGAAGGGTGGGGAGACATCCCCGCCCTTTTGTGCTTGCAGCCGGGGCGAAGGCGCCGCCAAGGTAGAAAATCACAAGGCGCAGTTGGCGGGAGAGAAAGGTGGGGATGCGCCGCTGTAGTTCCCCACGACGGATACCAACGGCTTAGAGGCGCGGTTATTACGCGGAGAATCGCGACGAACTTCGTAGCAGCGCTGTATAGAAGGACATAATTGTAGTAGAATCGCTGCTTATAAATATACCCTGCTTGTAATCAGCCAATCGATTTTAACAGTGCTGCGTTATAGTTAAATTCAAGGCTCCGGCTTACTAATGTTTGAACTACGGTTAGTGGGATTTTTTGCGTATTTTTGGATATTTTGACAAAAAAACAGCGCGCAGAACGAAAAGTGCGCTTTATTTTGGGAAAAATACATGTAATTCCATTCCCATTCCATTCCGGGCAAAATGCGCTTAATTCCATTCCCATTCCATTCCTTGAAGTATTGTCGCCATTCCACTCCCATTCCATTCCGGGGTCGCGAAAATGTGGAATGATTCCGGATTCATTCCAATTCCGGACTGGTAACTCCGCAACACTGCAAGGAAGTGTAGCTGTGGTGGCCAGCGCTAGTGTCACTAAATAAAGGTGCATTTAGTGGCTCTAGCTAGCACGAAGCGGCCAAATTTGCCTTTCGCCGCGAAGGTGGCAATCGTAAATCGAGACGAACGCGGTGAGAAAGACGTCTCCGTCAGGCGCGAGACTCCCGAGGACAGTGAGAGAGTTTTAGTATTCGCCGCGAGATCGACATTTGTTGGCGACAGCGTTACTCTGTTATACTCGGTGACAACTTAAGAACGGCACCGGAAGTTGCCGCTGTGCCTTAACACCGTAGTCGGATGTTTCTCCGCGCGGCGCAAGTAGGGCGTTACTGAGAATATTTTGAACATGGCGTGAGCCGTTCCCGTGATTTTTTGGACTTAATATACTTATAAATGACTCCAGTGACGACAAACAAACTGCGTGAGACAAGGCAGACGATCTCACGCATTCATAGCAAACCCCTTTCAAAACGCGCGCGCACTGACGTCACGGGTCCGGCGCCTTGGTGGAGGGATACACTACATGAGGTGGTGCCGTTCTTGAGTTGTAACCGAGTATAGTGTGGATGCTCCGCCGAGCGGCCCGGGACAATGAGCACTATGGGCAACAAAATCTTGATCAGGGCTAGTTGGTTGAACATACTGAATAAATTTGAGGCGCTAAACAACGGGGACCAGAAGAAACACGTAGACACCGACAAGGAGCCACTTCAAACTGAACTTTAATTGCGAAAAACCCTGGAAAAAAATACACTGTTTTGACGTCATGCAAAAATGTCACACCAAAAACGTTTGCCAACCTACACGTGTCCATCCAAAAACTGGAGTTCTTTGAATGATAATGTAACCGATCGTGTACTGATGCACTTATCTCCCGCCTTGTGAACGAAGTACGCCTCCACAATTTCTCTTTCTTGCCTATCTCTCACCCATTTTAAAACGTGGCCTGTTTGAAGAGCGGAGTGCATTTAGTTCCCTGCTGAGTGCACCTTTTGCAGTGCTCAGCCATGTGGCCCCCTGCGTTGTTTTTTACAGCCCAACAATGCTCGCGCGCTCTGTCGTTGAAACATCTGCCTGTTTGGCCAATAGAACTCTTATTACAACTCATGGGAATCTCGTATACAACTCCCATGGTGCATTCCTTGTATAATTCACCGTGCTTCTTGGAGCACGATTGCCGCTTCCTTTCCTTCATCATAGGACAAACCTTCGCCAATTTGCAGGGTGCGCTAAACACCACATTGATTAGCGTGCCCTGCACGCTACGACATCAATGTCGTACCCTGCAGGTATCGGTTTCCTTGAGGCCTCGCTTCTAGGTGGCAACTCGCCTGATCATGTTGATGATTTGATTCATGCTGTGTTTGAGACGCTGCAAGGATACGTCACTCTTGGGGTTGGCCTGGAGATGTAGCCCCAGGATCTTGATGCTGGGGATTGGAGTGATTGTGTTGGCGTATCGTTTGGCGTGAGGGTGCACGACAAGCAGAGGCCACAGGCTTTAGCACATTGGCGTACTAGAAGTGAGATGCCATGCGTTGCTGTGAGCTTCCTTTAATTTCTGTAACTCTTAGCCCATGCGCAAGGCCCGCACAGGGCCGCTCCACGAGCCGTGGACGGACCGCAGTGGGGAGCGGAGGTCGCGTGACGGTATCATGTGGCATTCCGCGAGAATGCCGGGGTAAACCCGTAGATGTGCTTGGTGAGTGCACCACCTGGCTTTCCCGTGTCCGCATGGGCTCGTAGCTAAATCGGTAAGCCAAAGGGCTCTCACTTTGTTGGTCAATTAGCTCCGGGTTCGATTCCTGGCGGTGCCAGTAAATTCTTTTCTTTGTTCGCTGGAGTTTTCTGTTGACAACAATGGTCGTGAGGGAACCCTGGGGGGTAGCGGTAAAAGGCTTTGCTTTAAAAAACGTTTATTTATCTCAAAGAGAAAGGAGTAAGAGCGAAAGCGGTCAGCCTCCCAAGTCCGGGAGGCCGCGAGCCCACGCTGATTCCACTGCCCGGTTGACCAGAGCTTGTTGTTTCTCCGGAGCCGAGCTGGTCAGCGCAGACTCCCACTGCTCAGGTGATGTGTTGAGGAGGGGTTCAGGGCTTTCTGGGCAAGACTGCACCAAGTGGTAGGTAGTGAGAGGGAGGTTGCAAGTGCGGCAGTCGTGTTGGAAGAATGATGGAGAAATGTGGGAGAGAACCGTGTGGTTAAAGTAAGTATCGGTCTGTAGCCGGCGCCAGATATGTGACTGTTGGTTGCTGAGAGTAGGGTGGGGCGGGGGATAGATCCTTCTGGAGTGCAGGTAGTGGGATAGGATGGCATTGAATGTACGATAGAGGGGTGCTGTGGCAAAAATAAAAAAATAATCCATTGAGTCACCGCACACACTCTCCACTTATGTGGGCAACAACGGGCATTATATTACGCTATTTTTCCTCTTTCTTTAAACTTATGTCCACATTAAGAGGTTAATGCGTAACCATATTAGGCATTTGGTAATGTGAGTGAAACACATTTCTGGGCAAGCTAATTCATGTCGGGATTTGAAAATGAGATATTTGAATCTGACACACGAAATGTCCCACGACAGAACTCACAACTGCTTAATTTTACCGAGATATCCCCCCGAAATACTCTTGCGCATTCAGAGAAACGTATTTTAAATAATACGTAAAATTACCAATACAGTATAAGCAACCACTGTCAAGAAATGGCATTTATTTTCGAAAGGGTACCGGAAGAATTCGATGACACAGGCGCTTGCGGGTCTAGAATACGTCCCCGGTATTGTATGGGCGATAGCGCACGAGTCGTGTGCAGTGTAACTGTATTTGTTTGTTTCTTCTTTCTATAAGGGCACCGCGCAATTTTACAAGGGTGTGGCAAATGCACGGGTATGCGCGGGTCTTGTCTCTTCTTACCTGTTCCGTGTATTAAACTTTTATTAGATGCGACTGCATCTCATTCACTCGCCTTGTCCACGCAGCGTCGGCGTCGTTGTCGTCCGCCCCTCCCCCATTCTCCTCGCCGCGCGAGCTGCGCTCTCCGCCGCTCATCCCCTCTCCTCTCCGATGCCCCTCTCTCGGCCACACCCCTCCCCCTACACTATAAAAAAAATAAGTTAGCGGCGCCTGGTTTCGATCTCACGACCCTGTGGGCGGAACGCGAGGTGCATGGTGCTCTTCCCACTGTGCCACAAAACCGACACAGAATAAAGTCCTACGAACGCGCCTTATATCCTTGACTCATTCAAACTACGTCAAGAAGCTACTGATAGAACGCATGATGGGGCAATGATTAACACTTGCAATAAAAGAAAAGAAGCTCCCACTTACAGCAACAATGATGGAGTAAAGGTCCTTGCGACAGCGAAGCCCCAAGCATACCACTTGGAGAGATTGACCAAGATTGGCCAATAAAACATAATAATAATCATAAAACATAATAATCATACGCGTTCCCGACACGTTTCACGCGATTTCAGAATCAATCCAACGGAAACACCAAGTGAACCCCACGACCCACGATGCGTCGCATCTATACAGGGTTCCCCTCGCGGGGAGGTGGGCGCAATTTTTTCTTTAAATAACCTCCAAGCCACCCTCAAAACCACCCTTTGACGTTCCCGAAACGGCAGACGACCGCACTCATCAATGAAAAATTCCCCCGCATTTCCCCGAGGGGGAGAATGTGAAAGTGCGAATGCACGGTTGTCTGCCCGCTTGCGGCGCTTGCGCTCGGCCCCCGCAGCCCACCGCCTCGCCGCCTTCTCTTCCATCTCTTCCATCGGGTTTGTAGTATCACGTGTACACCACGCAGTTATCAAGCCGCTATAACGCCGCTGAGTCGCCAACGCACGCCGCTGACGACGTAGTTTGAATGCGTTACAGATATAAGGCGCGTTCTGACACCGATATCAGCGTCGCGCCCGTAGCTTGGTCGGTAGAGCGTCGCGCTGCGGCCGCAAAGTCCTCGGATCGAAACCTGGCGCCGGATGCTGTTTCTTTTATAATATAGAGGAGCACTGCGGACGCCGCCGACGCCGCCGCCGCCGCCGGCGGTGGATGGTTTGGGGTCGCTTATAAAGTGCATTGCACTTAAAAAGTGCAATGTGTCGAAGCAATGTTTAAAACACGTTCCACCACGGCGAATATGTTTCGTGGAATTAAACCAGCGCATTTAACCCGCAACGACCGCTGATTATTGTGTCTCTACAGGAAATGCGCAAGCAGAGGTAACTATGCTTTGTTTACTACCAGACAAGTACACATATCGATTGTTTTATCGTGTGCAGCACGAGTCTTGCGCTGCGCGTAACGTGGGCGAGCAGATGACGCGAGAGCTCCATCCACAATAGGAGCGGTTCGTCCCGCCGCCGCCAGGGGCCGACTGTGTTCGATCTCAGGGCGAATAGCGGGAGCTAGCGTTTTCTACCAACCCCGCTTTTAGTACTGCGTCAGCAAGGCTCCCCTAATAGCGTGCTGCTGCTCAGCTCAATCTCAGAATAGAGTTCCCCCATATTATAGCTCCCGCAGGGAGCTATATCTCCCTGCGGGAGCTTTATAGGAACTCTAGCTCAGAATAGGAACTCTATAGGATCTAGCTCAGAATAGGAATTCTATAGGTTTATAGGAACTCTAGCTCGCGAAACATATTTCGCGAGACCAGCGCCAGCCGCGCGCGGCCCGCACGCCACATAGTACCGGCACGGCTAAGGTGGCTAGAATGGGAAGAGTAAAAGAACGTGCGCTTTCTGGAAGAGTAAAAGAACGAATACTTATCTCTAAAAAATTGTTGTCAGCCCATTTCATTACACCTGTGAAATGTAATTTTACGGGCCCAGTTCGCATTGCAGTTTCAAAAGCGTTTGCGCATTACGTGAAGTGGTTCTATTAAAAAAAACTTGGGGTTGTATAATATGCACTCACACCACCCGCTACACGGGCACCATGCATTTCGCCTTCCTCGGAATACAGCAGCCGTCTTCCAGATCGGCACTACCGTAGAGCCTGCGAACTGTCATTAACTGAAGACGTCTCGACGGACACTGCAGCGCTTTCTGCTACCCGGCCGTAACAAACCGGCAGCCCGCACGCAGTTTTCCCGCTCACATCAGAAATTATAGTTGACATTAAAACAACAAATCTGGTCTCGTCGTGAAATCGTTTATTTACAATGAAAAAAAAAACGGTTTATTTGCGGGTGAAGAAGATGCACACTATATTTGGAGGTGGTGAAGAAACTAAAAAAAAAGCATTTCCCGGTGAAAAGAAAACAGAAAGTATTTTTGCTGAAAATAAAGTATTATTACTATTATTATTATTATTATTATTATTATTATTCAGAGGGGAACGACTATTTGCAGGTGAAGAAAAAAATTTTTAGAGTGAAGAAACAAAAAGAAGTTAGAAGTAGGGAAAAAACTAGGAAAACAAACTACCAACAGGTGATGAAAAAATAAAAAGTACTTACAGGGGAAGAGGAAACAAAGTTTATTTACAGGTGAAAAATAAAAAGTATTAACAGCGAGCTGTTGTACAAGCCGTAAGTTCACCGTTGCAGGAAAAATATGCAAAGAAAATGCCGAGCCCTCGTGAGCGCGTGCCTCGCGGCGACCACTGAGCGGCTTCGGTACGCGCGGTGGCTTTTATTTATTTATTTATTTGATAATACTGTTGACCCTCTAGTGAGGGTCGTTACAGGGAGGGAACAAACACTGCAATAACACACAGTGATGAACAAAACACTGCAAAATACTGCAAGAGAACAAAACACGGAAACAAAATACGGCAAGGGAACAAAACGGTGAACTAAAATGCTCTTAGCGCACAGTCATGAACAGATTTCGGATGACGCACTATTTCTAAAAAACATATCTACAGCTAATTCAAATTGATGTACACCCGAGCACTCCACAACATCGTTTGGTAGTTTATTCCACATTTCAATGACATCCGGAAAAAAAGAATACCGATACACGTCAGTGTGCGTAATAACAGTTCGAATCGCTCTGCTGTGATTTTTTCGCGAACTATGTTTTGAAGGCGCTTTCACATACTGTTCCTTATCTAGTTTTAATGATCCATGCAATATCTGGAAAAGAAATTTCAGCCGTTGTTTCATTCTTCTGCTTTCCAGAAGTTCCAACCCGCACTGCTGAAGCATATCTGTAACTGAATCTGTGCGGCGATACCTAGAACATATAAAACGTGCTGCGATTCGCTGTATTTTTTCTACCTTCTTTTTTAAACCCTTTTGGTGTGGGCTCCATACAACATTTGCATATTCTAAAACGGGCCGTATGAAAGTCTTGTAGGCAACTAACTTAATTTCTTTAGTCGCGTTTGGTAGCTTCCGCCTAAGAAAGCAAAGCTTTTGATATGCTTTGGTGTAGGTATTATGCACATGAATGCGCCAATCGAGATTATGCGTCGCTGTCACCCCTAAATACCGGGAGCTCTGTACCTCGGTCAAGGCATATTCCCCTATATTATATTCAAATCTTAGAACATCCCGCTTTCTTGTTACATGCGTATATGTTGTTTTTTTATAATTGATTTCCATGCCCCACCGTTGACACCATAGATTTAATGCTTGCAGGCATTTGTTGAGTTCAATTTGATCGTTGGGGCATAGTACACGAGAATAAATCAAACAATCGTCCGCAAAAAGTTTCATCTTAACAGGTGCGTTGACAATGGCAGGAATATCATTTATGTACATTAGGAACAATAACGGTCCTAAAACGGAGCCTTGAGGCACTCCAGACAGAACTTCGCATTTTTCTGATACGCTTGTTCCAATTTTGACTCTCTGAAAACGATTTCGTAAGTACTGCTCGATCCACGAAACAATACCCTCACTAATTCCTAGCCTTCGCAATTTGTAGAGCAGAGTATGATGCGGAACCTTGTCGAATGCCTTCGCAAAGTCTATACACACAACGTCTACCTGTTTGCATTCATCTATAGCCTCGCAAAGGTCATGGACAGTTTCGATTAATTGAGTGACTGTCGAAAGGCCAGATCGGAAGCCGTGCTGGAATTGACATAGCAAATCGTTTTTTTCTAAGAAGTTAAGAATATGTTTGGCTATCATATGCTCTAATACTTTACAACACACCGATGTTAGCGAGACGGGTCTGTAGTTTGTAACGGACAGTTTAATTCCACCTTTATGTATCGGAACAACGTTCGCGTCGCGCCAGTCCTGAGGTACTGAATTATCCCTTAATGATTTTTCAAACAAAAGCTGCAGGTAATAGGACATCCACTCAGCGTACCGTTGAAGGAATGCTGTGGGTATTTCGTCTGGGCCACATGATTTCTTTGGGTCCAACTTTAACAATTCTTCAAACACACCCTCCCTCCTAATTTTCAGGTCTTCCATTGGGTGCTGTATTGAATAGACTAGGCTTTCGCTCTTATTGTCACCGCTATACTTTGTGAAAACTGATTGGAAGAAACGATTAAATAGGTTCGCGATATCTTTTTTTTCTGTCAGCACTACTTCGCCATCCATTATCTGTTCGATTGCGTCCTTCTTATCTGTAAAGTATCGCCAGAATTTTTGTGGTGAGCATTTGAGGAAATCTGTGAGCGTTTTATTAAAAAACGTTTTCTTCGATTTTACTAAGGCGGATTTCAGACTTTTTTTAGTTAGTGAAATTTCCGTAGGGTTGTTCTTCCTTTTTCGTAATCTTTTTAGCTTGCGCTTGAGGTGAATTATGTCTCTAGTTATCCAAGGATTTTTCTGTTTTGATTTCTTCGTTCGTGTGGGAACAAATTTGTCAATGCAATGTTTTATAATACCTTTAAGACGCTGCCATAGTTCTTCTACACTTTCGTGGTGGGATGCCATTTGAAATTCGTCTAATCTGCTCTCCAAAACGTCTAGGATGGACGTGTCATCCGCACGGCCATAATCTTTAACATGTACCAATTCATATGGTTTTCCAGAGGCCCTTACGCTCACCGGTATATTCAAGCAGACCATCTTGTGATCAGATAAACCTTCGTCAATTGATACAGTGTAATCCGCCACTCCACCAGATATGAAAATCAAGTCCAACACTGACTGCGACTTTGCGGTGACCCTTGTAAATTCTTTAACTATTTGGTTAAGATTATACGAAAACATAATCTGCATCAGTTTATTCGTACTATTTACTTCAACTTGACCCGTTGATAGATTTTCCCAAATAATATGTGGCAAATTAAAGTCACCAGCCATAATTAGCCTTGTATTTTCATTTACATGCGAGTTTAGAAAACAATTCAAGTCATCCAAAAATTTTGCTGAAGTGGAGGGTGGCCTATATACAGTCCCTATCAAATACACCTTGTTTGCGTAGGTAATCCGGCACCATACCATTTCGGGTAGAGTGCAGTGCAAAGGCATGGTACTTATAGTTCTTTTCACAATGATAGCCACTCCCCCACCTCTAGTATCTCTGTCCCATCTAAACACTTTGTAAGTGGGTGGAAAAATGCTACTGTCACTAATTTCATTATGCAACCACGTCTCAGTTAAGAGCAATACATCTGGGTTTTGAGAAATTAATAAATGTTCCAGATCAGTTGTTTTGTTAGCTATACTGCGTGCGTTCAAAAGTATGATTCTTAGCTATGGCTGCGACGAATCGCTTTCCGTGCCAGAATTCTGGCCTGAAGTAGGCGGGCGTTGCTGGTTCTGGCTGGCAGATTTACCCTTTCGCCCCTTTGGACGAGTCTTATCTTGTTCCGTCCGGAACAGGCAACGTTCATTTTTTTCTTGATCCCAGACGTAGATGCGATTGCCGATCTTGAGTTTATCGTGTAGCAGTTTTACTTTGCCACCGGCTGCTCTTTCAGATGCACTGCTTTGCCAAAGTTTTTTTCTAACTTCCACAGTATCTTTTGCGTAGTCTCTACTTATGCTTATCAAACTTCCTTTCAGCTTGCCACAATTCTGCAACACACGCTCTCTTTCTCGCGAGTCGTAAAAGTGCATGATTACCGGCCTATTACCCCCCGTTTTTTTCTTGCCAAGACGATGAATTTTGTCGATCGTGTTCACTTGCACTCCCAAGGTTTCTTTAAAAATATTCTCGATTACAGCTTTTTTCAGGTCGTCGTCTGATTCGTCCTTGTCTTCCTCGATACCATAAAGCAAAAGATTATTGGATCGGCTTCTGTTTTCATATTCTACCAACTTCTCTGCCTGTTGCCGTACAAGCGATTCTAAATTTCGTACTCTAACACTCGTGTCTTGAATAACGTCGAGCACGGCGTTCATTTTTTCACATGTAGCATTCACCTCGGTCATATCGGCTCTAAGTGCGTCTATTTTAGCTTCTGATGTAGCCTGGTTATCAAGAATTTGTTTCAACATTTCCTGCGTCGAGGGACCAGGATTTTCCTCAACATCTCCCGACAGCAGCAGTGACATCACCAAAGACCACGAATCAACAACACAAGTCAAGTAAGTGTGAGGGCGCGGCAGGACTAACAAGAAACGGTTGTCACTTCTATAAGTTGCAACATTCGGCATGTAACGAACCTGCAACAGCAGTAGTGCCGGCTTAGACATGTTGTCGCCAGGCCAGGTGCCGCGCCCTCTGAAGCTGCCCGCGCCGCTTGGCTCCTTTTGTAGTCGATCCACTGGTGACGTCACCGTCCGCGCCGAAAGAAGATCCACGGGCAGTTGATCACCAGCCGCGATGTCTTGATAAGGCTCGAAGAAAAGCGGTGCTTCGTCCGTACTGCAGGTCGATGCGGCGTTGAAAATCCAGGGCAAAACCTGCAACAGCAGTAGTGCCGGCTTAGACATGTTGTCGCCAGGCCAGGTGCCGCGCCCATAGAGAAAGAAATACTGGTAAGAGTGGACACTCCCATAGAGCCCTGCGGCCGAATGACTGTACTGTAGTGTAGCGCACCGAGCGGACGGAGAGCCAAACTACTAACCATACTTTCGTTCACTTTCGGTTTCGGTTTCGCGGACACCGATTTTGGCGGGTAGTTTGAAGGACTGGAAAGCGCTGCTCACGGCGACGGGCATCGGTACAGTATTCGGACGCTTTCATGCAATAATTAGTGTTTATTTGAATAAATCATTCTCAGGCTTAATGCCCGTATGCTTTTACAAAAAAAAAAACCTTTTTCTGAAAACGTGAAATTGCAATTTACAGTACCACTCACACTTGGTTAAGAATTCTGTCGCGTGTTCAAATGTTGCCAAGACACATAAAAGAGACGCATCATAAATGAAGAAATATTTATTGCATGGCACTAAACGGAACAAGTTCAAATTGTCATCATTCTTTGCAACACACATATAATAATAAACAGTGAGTAATACACAACAGAGACAATACACAGTAGTGACAGGAAAATACGTTTCCAGGAATGAAAAAAAAAATGCACAAGTAAAGGTATCACAACCACACAAAGGATTTTTTCTCCACGGTAATTGAAAATGCAGAAAACCCAGAAACTCAGCCATCCACAGGTTTACTTGTATCTACGACACCCTCAGACTCTGTGCGCTGTTGCAGTCATACAAAAATATCAACCATAACATAATCTAGACACTCGGATACTTGCAACTGTTTACAACCACTATCTCCGCAGATAATTTTCTTAGTCTGGCAATTTCTCCAGTTAGAATGTGAAAGAAGGGAAAAACTTTGGCTTTGATGGCCTTGCTTATTTGATGAACGCTAATGAGATCTATTGCCTCGGGGCAACTCCAAATCAGTAGCAGGAATTGAACAGAAATCCCATTTATGTGGAGATGCACACGCAAAAGGTTAAGAGGAAAAAAATCAACTTCCTATTGGTTCCTTGCAAGGGTGCATTTTCCCAAGAAGCCGGGTTACCTTCCGAAAGCGTTGCCTTCCCAGTAAAGGCAAAGGGCCAGGCGGGGATATTTTAGGTACGTGCACGTAGTCAACCGACAGGTTCCAGGCTCGATTAAGGCACACAAATTCATGCCTTCCGCTGTCAATACGAACAGTCTAATATAAAAAACAGGGAAGCAGTATATGCTTCTCGTGTATGAGACAATGGTGGCACATTACAGAATCCCATAAGCATTTGACAACGTAGGTCCCAACATGGTTCTCTTCATCTAGGCCAGTCCGACAACAGGCAGCACGTATGGTGACAAACGACATTTAGCATGACCTCTTACCCTGGCAGTCTTCATAATGTAAAAGGGTTTTTGTGAATGTACTGTTTTCACAATATTACAACTAGCAGCAACAATAACTTGCGAGTGGAGTTTGGAGACTGTATACGCTGTTAGTGGTTTTAATGATATGAGGCATGCCAGTGATAAAAAACCGTTTGTTCCTTGAGTCAACGATAGTCTTTTCAGTGGTCACGCCTTATTGAGTGCCGAGACTTGCGTTAGATTTTAGGTGCTATTGGCAAGGTTCAGTAGATGGAATACAGTTGCGGTATCCATCAGAAGCATCAATAAGGTAGCAAGAAGCATTGCAGGCAGTCATCAATACAACTGAATAACTCTGGGAGAACAGTTGGCACGGCCACTTTTGTGAGTCCTGTGAGGGCAGGATCCATGAAGTGCTTGAACCATGTTTGGTATGACGAATGCAGCTGGCTGGTTGGCTCTGTCTTGAGGGCACCTGTAGACCTGCACAGGTGATAGGTGATATAGTAGACAAACTGCTTGCAATGACAGATGATATGCGAATAGTCTGTAAATTTCACTGCAACTAGTATTCAAGTATTGCCTCCAGTGCATGCCACCTATTTAAAACACAAGTTCTCTTATTCTATTCAGCAATCATGCGGTCAAGCTATTAGCAACACTTAAAATATGGGTCTTTGTAATTTCGCAACACTGGTTGCAATGCAATGCAATTCACCTATTGTTTGGGTTAACAAGAATGATAACGCTGCTCACATAGCCTGAATCCCTTTGTCTTTTTTTGTAAAATCAGGACGAAGAGCGAGAGCGAGCTGAACGTTAAACAAACCTGTTGCCCCACGGGCTCGCGAAAGAAACGCATCCCGAGAACGGGCACCTGGCGAAAGTATATTTGGGCGCTGTGTGGGCACCATGGCAAGCAGCAGTGAGCGTCGTACTGAGTACTACTGACCGCTAAAGGCCATGCCTTAAAAAGATATGACAAGAAACACACAGTTCCGACTGAATAGGTGAAATCTGCGCAATACGTGTTTAATGAAACTAGCCAAAATATGACCTGAAAAAAGAGAGCAAACGCTTGAAGAAACGGCAAGTGTGGAACAGTTGTATGCAATGCCTGCGATACCGGAATTGATATACGATGTAGAAAGAAGACCAAATTTGAAGGTTTCAATGCACTGCGCGCTCACCCCGCCTCGAGCAAAGCTGTTATCTGCCGACGAAAGACGCGTTTTTACCGTACCTGGCGCGCCAAAGCGAAGCGACGAGCGCGCGTTATCGGCGTCGGCGAGCGGGTTCGCTTTGTACGCAGGCAGCTTGGTATGCACCCATGTGTAAAACTTACGATGAGTGTACGGCTGCTGGTTATGCCCAGATAAGCCAAATTAATGCAGATACGGCTACTTCGCCGTGTACGTTAGCCCGGACGGCTTTGCAGCGCATCACGGCCATAATAGCAGTAACAGTTGGCCAAGCTAGCAATGGCTAGCTAGTATAATACAACGCAGCCTGCGGCTCACGTAATTCAGTGCAGCGACAGCGCACAACGCCTGCTTCGCCTACGGACCGCCGGCCGGCCGGCCACTTCCGCAACTCACAGCCGTCGTTCGCGGCACGTAAAACGCTACGTGCGACGACGGGCGCGTACCGCTGGCATCCCTCAGCGCTAGATAAAACGGCACAACCAGCCTAAAATACCATTACGTCCAGCTAAAAAATGGTGTCTTACGCCTTTCCGGGGCGTTTCCAAAGCGCTTATCTTAAAGACGCAGCACTAGCTATGCCTGATTCCCTGAGGTTACGCAGTGCTCGCAGCGTTTGCAGTACAAGGAAACGTAAATATGATACGCCACACCAGCACTTTAAAAAAGAAAGTCTCACCTTTCGTTCAGGATGCAAAACCGATGTCGCAAATAAAGCGCTAGGCGTTTCCTTCTCAACAACAGAGGTTAGCACGAGGCTGCAGAAACGCACGTGCAAACGCTGCCGAAAGACCCAAATGGCGGCTTGCGCTTGCGGCTTGGCCAGGCTTGGCGCAAAGAAGCCAAAAAAATTTACATGACAGCCATTCAACTTATTACACAAATAAAAATGTGAAGTCTAATGTGCAACAAAATTTTAAAAGTATAATATTGTGTGTTAACTTAATTTTAAATATATAGTTTTTAACAACTTGCGCCGACTGCCGGACGGCGCACGAATCAGTCCACTCGGCCGCGATAAGCCCGTGTGTCCACTCTTCTAATTTTTTATTTCTCTATGCCGCGCCCTCTGAAGCTGCCCGCGCCGCTTGGCTCCTTTTGTAGTCGATCCACTGGTGACGTCACCGTCCGCGCCGAAAGAAGATCCACGGGCAGTTGATCACCAGCCGCGATGTCTTGATAAGGCTCGAAGAAAAGCGGTGCTTCGTCCGTACTGCAGGTCGATGCGGCGTTGAAAATCCAGGGCAAAACCTGCAACAGCAGTAGTGCCGGCTTAGACGTGTTGTCGCCAGGCCAGGTGCCGCGCCCTTTTTAATAATCATAATAAAAAAACAGCGCTGTCGTCAAGCGCAACCGCCCTTGTAAAAATAGATAAAAACTTTATCCCAATGTCAAACTTAAAATACCCTGTTGGGAGCGGTCACGGGACCGCCGCTTAAGCCATAATGGATAATTGGACAGATGGATTGGAGTGTGCCCCTCCTTCCCGAGACGACTTGCAGATCCCGCCACCGCTGCATGAGAAGAGCATAGTGGAAGTCTGCAATGCTGAGGATGACTTTGAATCGATTACTCGCGGCGAAGAAGACGACTTCTTCAATGCATATGACGACGATTTACTAGCTCCGCAACTATGCAAATAAACAATGATAATGAAACTTAACTATTGGTCCTGCAATGTCCACCCACAAGAGCTTCGCCATTCAAGTACTGCGCGTAAATGCAAGCTTCCCTTAATTTTTTTACAGCTGAAGAATTAAAAAAATTCCCCCGCATTTCCCCGAGGGGGAGAATGTGAAAGTGCGAATGCACGGTTGTCGGCCCGCTTGCGGCGCTTGCGCTCGGCCCCCGCAGCCCACCGCCTCGCCGCCTTCTCTTCCATCTCTTCCATCGGGTTTGTAGTATCACGTGTACACCACGCAGTTATCAAGCCGCTATAACACCGCTGAGTCGCCAACGCACGCCGCTGACGACGTAGTTTGAATGCGTTAAAGATATAAGGCGCGTTACTCACACTGATATCAGCGTGGCTTCCGTGGCTTAGTCGGTAGCGCGTCGCGCTGCGGCCGCAAAGTCCTCGGATCGAAACCTGGCGCCGGATGCTGTTTCTTTTTTAAATATAGAGGAGCACTGCGGACGCCGCCGACGCCGCCGCCGCCGCCGCCGCCGCCGGCGGTGGATGGTTTGGGGTCGCTTATAAAGTGCATTCGCACTTAAAAAAAACAAGAATTTGTGAAATTCA
Organism: Haemaphysalis longicornis; assembly: GCF_048455015.1. NCBI lineage: Eukaryota > Metazoa > Arthropoda > Arachnida > Ixodida > Ixodidae > Haemaphysalis > Haemaphysalis longicornis. The sequence goes on from NW_027526203.1 coordinate 21,054,845, forward strand.
GCCTACATCACGAAAGGCTTCACTGCATTGAGTTTCTTCTAATTACCTTGATGGTTCACACCTTAAGTATAACGTGTATCCTCGTAATGCAATAAAACCGCACAACAGTTGCCGTCAGGGCAGCAGAATGCCCTGGGCAGGCAATCTGCGGCACATCACCCGTTGACAAGCGAATTTTTGCCCCCGCTTTAGCATGCAAACGTGTTACGCTGAATGCGCGAGTTAGCTTGTTTTCTCCGTTTGCTCCGTCTTCTTGGCTGTCGACTGCATCGCGCCAAGAATGGGAGAACGACGCGAGACGGTCCACAACGCACGACGAAGCTGGCCGCGGCAAGGGCAGGGCGAGCGCGGGCAGGACGGCGCGGCCGGCTGCGGATACCGCGCCTCGACGGTCAGCGCCACATTTTCCCTGGTGTCATCCGTGCGCAAGGGTGTCATCGCCCGGCATGCTCTTTGTGACCTCACGCCCGGCAGATATTTACGTTTTGTCTGCAAGCTGGACTGCAGAGAATATATTAAAATTCCGGACAAACAGAAACAATGTTTTTGTGACGGCGCTTGTTATTTATGAGTGCCAACACTTCTCAATGTTTCAGACATAACCAACTTTGTTGTAGGTTTTTCCTCGTGCACTAAATGGAACACCCCAATTCGATTAATCTCACGGCACATATGAAGTGATTACACGTTGTTTAGTTATGAAGTACTACTACTATCACAGCTATGTCGGCCTTTTTTTATTTTTACAATATATATATATATATATATATATATATATATATATATATATATATATATATATATATATATATATATATATATATATATATATATATATATATATGGGAAATGAGGGGCTCCGTGAAATAAGACAGAAAATAAGGGTTGGCAGTCAAGAAAACCTCGGAAAGCAAAGGGGAGGTTGTGGTGAGTCATAGAAAGAGAGGAAGAATTTTTTTCTCCGTTTTCACCACTTTCTTTTCGACTCAAAAAATTCTTCCTCTCTTTCTATGACTCACCACAACCTCCCCTTTGCTTTCCGAGGTTTTCTTGACTGCCAACCCTTATTTTCTGTCTATATATATATATATATATATATTGCCGCGAACCATACATTGGGTTTGTTTATTTGTGTTTTGCTTTTACCGCCCGGCTGCGCCGGTCTGCGTTATCTCTGCGCCAAGGGAAGCGCGTGTTCCAATCTTTCTTTCTGTGCCACATGTGTTATCTGTTGTGATAGGGAGAGCATTCCGATCTAACGTGAACAGCCCAGAATAATCTTCTTGGATGTACTATGTTCTCGATGCAAATCGACGTTTCGAGAACCACGCGCGCCGAAAGATAAAAAGCCTGCAGTGCGGACGCCGGGGCATTCGACTCGACGCCACTCGCCTGTGCAAGTCACTTTGTTGACCGCTGCTTCGCCGCCTCTGTATTCTTTTGAGTTGTTAGGGGAGCACAAGTTCGCTCCAATAAACGTGTTTCTCATTTCAAGACAACTGCATCGTCCTTGTCTTCGTGACATCTGGTGGAGGTGCTGGGTACGCACCCTTCATGCCCACTACAACCTCGAAAAGCCGCCAAGCCAGTCCAACAAGAGCCAGCCCCCGCCTGCAAGATTTACCGCCCGAGTTCGGTTTGATGCCAGAAGGGCCCAAGAAAAGGAACGCTGCAACCAACACCATGGTGCAAGAAACAACGTCGCCAATCGTCCTGCAGCAGCCCCGGGAACCGCCATCGTTCCGAGGAGCCCCCGCAGAAGACCCAGAAGAATGGTTGGAGAAACTGGAGCGCGTCCGGAAATTCAACAGGTGGGACGACGCAGAAACGTTCCGGCACGTTTTCTTTTATTTGGAAGATTCGGCTCGCACTTGGTTCGAGAACCACGAGAGCTCCTTGACAAACTGGGCTCATTTCAAAAGCGAGTTTACTAAGACCTTCACTACCGTCGTGCGGAAAGAAAGAGCCGCCCTTTTGTTGGAAACGCGCACGCAACACCCCAACGAAGGTGTCGTGATCTTCGTTGAGGAGATGAAGCAGCTATTTCGCCGCGCGGACCCCGAAATGACGGAAGAAAAGAAGTTGCGCTTCTTAATGCGCGGAGTGAAGGAGGAACTGTTTGCTGGACTTGTCCGAAATCCGCCCAAAACCGTCGCCGAATTCGTGACCGAAGCCAGCACCATTGAGAAAGCCCTCGAAATGCGTGCTAAGCAGTATGACCGCAACTTTGTTGGCGCGGCCAATGCGAACGACTTTGGCAGCACGCGGATCCCGGCCGACAGCCTACGCGAGACTATCCGCGCAATTGTGAGAGAGGAGCTGCGGAAACTTCTCCCAACGCCGCCGCAGCCCCAAGTCGCTTCCCTCACCGACGTGATTAGAGAAGAAGTGCAACAAGCGTTGGGAACTTCTACGCCATCCGAGGTACCCCGAGAGCCACAAGCTATGACATACTCCGCGGCTGTTCGTCGACCCCGCCCTGCTCCAACACGCCGTCAAGAGGCTCCGCCGTACCGCCGCCCCCTGTCACCCGCCCGACCCCCGGTAGCCCGAAACCAGACGCCGAGGAAGACGGACGTATGGCGAACTCCCGATAACCGTCCTCTGTGCTACCACTGCGGAGAGGCCGACCACATTTACCGTCGCTGCCCATACAAGAGACTCGGACTGCGTGGTTTCTCCGTCGACGCACCTCGCCCTCTCCCTGGCCAACGACCACGTGAGATCGACGAGTATCTATCTGAAACCAGCCGTGGCCCAGCGCGTTTCAACCGTTCGCCGTCGCCCTACCCCTACCAATCGCCGAACCGCCGTAGCAACGCTGACTTCGCCCGTGGAAGGTCCCCCAGCCCACGCGGGGGAAACTAAAGGCGGCAACTTCTGGAGGTGAAGTTGCTCTACGGCGAAAAACTAGAAACCCTCCAACGACGCAAGGACGCGCTGAAGACAATGATTCACGACATGCCCTCATCCCGACGACCCGACCTAACCCTGACGAGACTCCCGAACACGACGACAGCTACACGGCGCGACGCGTACCCGACCTGACCGAGACGTCCGTTGAGAAGACGACGACAACGACGATGCACAGTGCCCGACCATCAACACGTACAAGCAGAGATACGACGCCCCGACGAACCCGGAACTCGAGGACGACTGCATCTGACGTCAAGGTGTCCATCGACGGCTTTGACGTAGTCGCCCTCGTAGACACGGGAGCTGACTATTCGGTAATGAGCGGACCATTTGCGTCTAAACTGAAGAAAGTTATGACCAGATGGGACGGTCCGCACATACGCACAGCAGGAGGCCACCTCGTGACGCCAAGTGGAACGTGCACATCGCGCGTCACCATAGACGGCACAACGTACCCTGCGGCGTTCGTCGTTCTGCCTAACTGCTCCCGCGACGTGATTCTCGGAATGGACTTTTTGATGGACAACGGCGCAATAATTGATCTGCAGACCAAGTCGATAACATTTTCCTCCAATCACTCCATGACGCCGCAGCCGAACCCCGATCACCGTGCTGCTGTCAGGATCGCCGACGATCACATCACCCTGCCACCCCGCGCAAGCTTGATGATCGCCGTCTACTGTGAGGATGCTGCTTCTGACATCGACGCTATCGTAGAGAGTGATCGAAGGTTGCTTCTCGACCGCGGTGTCTCCGTCGCAAGAGGCATTGCGCACTTTAAGCAACGCCAATCTCACGTTTTGGTCACTAATTTCACCGAAGAGTACCAGCATTTAAACAAGGGCGCGGCAATTGCATTCCTCGAAGAAACGCAAGAAGCAAGTGACGTGATCGCGGTCGCCGACTTTGAACGCACACCCGTAGAAACCTTCAAGCTCCCGCAGCCCTTCGACGTGAATCCGGCGCTACCGCAAAAACAACGAAACAAATTATTGGCTTTGCTGCGTCGCTATAGCGAATGTTTTTCGTCGAGCGCAAAACTACGTCAGACCCCTCTAGCGAAGCACCGAATAATAACCGAAGATGGAGCCCGACCTACCCGACAGTCACCGTACCGCGTCTCTTCACACGAACGGGAAGCCATCCGGACTCAAGTCGACGACATGCTGAGCGATGACATTATACAGCCATCGAAAAGCCCCTGGGCTGCGCCCGTCGTACTCGTAAAGAAAAAAGACGGCACATTAAGGTTTTGCGTTGACTACCGGCGACTGAACAAAATCACGAAAAAGGACGTGTACCCCCTCCCCCGAATCGACGACGCCCTCGACCACCTCTGCCACGCGAAGTACTTCTCATCGATGGACCTGAAGACCGGCTACTGGCAAATTGAAGTGGACGAGAGAGACCGAGAGAAGACTGCATTTATAACCCCAGACGGCCTATACGAGTTCAAGGTGATGCCGTTTGGGCTGTGCACAGCACCAGCGACGTTTCAAAGAGTCATGGACACTGTGCTAGCTGGCCTTAAGTGGCACACCTGCCTCGTATACCTCGACGACGTAGTGGTATTCGCCCGGACTTTCGACGAACACCTTGCAAGGTTGGAGTCTGTACTCGAGGCCATTCGTACGTCGGGGTTGACGCTGAAGCCTGAAAAGTGCCGTTTCGCATACGGGGAACTCAAGTTCTTGGGCCACGTCGTCAACGCCGCGGGAGTCCTACCTGACCCGGCAAAAACTTCAGCCATTGCGAACTTCCCAAGGCCGAAAGACAAGAAGGGCGTGCGGAGATTTCTCGGGCTGTGCGCATACTACCGGCGCTTCGTCGCAAACTTCGCACGCATTGCAGAGCCACTCACGCGCTTGACGAAAGACAGCACCCCTTTCAGCTGGAAAAACGACCAAGAAACAGCATTCTGCGAGCTGCAAAAACGCCTGCAAAGCCCGCCCGTGCTCGCTCATTTCGACGAAAATGCCGAAACGGAAATGCACACGGACGCCAGTGATATAGGCTTGGGTGCCGTCCTTGTCCAAAAGCAAAGCGGCTGCGAAAAGGTAATCGCCTATGCCAGCCGTGGTCTGTCGAAGGAGGAGAAAAACTATTCTGCCTCTGAGAAAGAGTGCCTGGCTATTATATGGGCGATTTCAAAATTTCGCCCATACGTGTATGGAAGGCCATTCAAGGTTGTAACAGACCACCATGCGCTGTGTTGGCTCGCCAATTTGAAGGACCCCTCTGGCCGTCTTGGGCGGTGGAGCTTGCGCCTGCAGGAGTTCGACGTTACAGTCGTTTATAAATCCGGCAGGAAACACTCCGACGCCGACTGCCTGTCCCGCGCCCCCGTCGACCCACCACCACAAGACTCTGATGAAGACAGCGCGTTCTTCGGGATCGTGACGGAGAGCGACCTAGCCGCCCAGCAGCGTGCCGACCCCGACTTACGCGTCATAATCCAGTACCTCGAGGGATGCAACGTTGCCGTTCCTAGGACCTTCAAACGCAGCTTACCAGCATTCAGCCTGAGAAACTCCGTCCTCGTGAAGAAGAATTTCAGCCCCGGAACAAGAGCGAATTACCTTCTCGTCATCCCCGCGGACCTTCGTGACGAAATTTTGGAAGCGTGCCACGACGACCCGTCTTCCGGACATCTCGGCACAGCCCGCACTATTGGAAAAATCAAGGCGAGGTACTACTGGCCCGGCCTTACCTCTGACGTCACCCACTACGTCCGGAGCTGCCGTGACTGCCAGCGACGAAAAACGCCGCCGACAAGACCCGCCGGACTTCTGCAACCGATCGCCGTCCCATCGAGACCATTTCAACAGATTGGAATGGACCTTTTAGGCCCGTTCCCTACGTCACGGTCACAAAACAAGTGGATTGTCGTAGCGACAGACTACATGACGCGCTACGCAGAGACCGCCGCTCTTCCGAGGGGGACTGCACAAGAAGTGGCAAAGTTCTTTATAAGCCAAGTTGTGCTGCGACATGGAGCCCCGGAAGTCCTAATCACAGACCGCGGAACGGCATTTACTGCGGAGCTGATGCAAGGAGTATTACGCTACAGCAACACGGATCACCGAAGAACGACGGCGTACCACCCCCAAACGAACGGACTAACAGAACGTCTGAACAAGACAATCGCAGATATGCTGTCAATGTACGTTGACGTTGAACATAAGACTTGGGACGAAGTGCTCCCGTATGTCACGTTTGCGTACAACACGGCTATCCAGGAGACGACACAGCTGACGCCGTTCGAGCTTGTCTACGGTAGAAGGCCGACTACGATGCTCGACGCCATGCTTCCGCACGTAGAAGACGACGACCTCAACGCCGACGTCCACGGATATCTTCAACGTGCGGAGGAGGCCCGCCAGCTCGCTCGAGTTCGTATAACGGACCAGCAGCTGGTGAATGCGGGCCGCTACAACCTCCGACGCCGAGACGCCGAGTACCAACCAGGGGATCGTGTGTGGGTTTGGACTCCCATCCGACGACGCGGACTCAGTGAGAAGCTCCTGCGACGGTATTTCGGACCCTACCAGATTCTACGACGTGTTGGCCAACTTACCTACGAAGTGATCCCTGATGGTGACTCCGGCACATCACGACAACGCAGGCGGCCTGAAGTCGTCCACGTGGTTCGCCTAAAACCGTTCTACGGACGATGACGAACTTTTATTTTCCTTTGTTCGGACTGTCGCTTATGTTAGCATCGGGTCGATGCACTCTTAGAGGGGGGGTAATGCCGCGAACCATACATTGGGTTTGTTTATTTGTGTTTTGCTTTTACCGCCCGGCTGCGCCGGTCTGCGTTATCTCTGCGCCAAGGGAAGCGCGTGTTCCAATCTTTCTTTCTGTGCCACATGTGTTATCTGTTGTGATAGGGAGAGCATTCCGATCTAACGTGAACAGCCCAGAATAATCTTCTTGGATGTACTATGTTCTCGATGCAAATCGACGTTTCGAGAACCACGCGCGCCGAAAGATAAAAAGCCTGCAGTGCGGACGCCGGGGCATTCGACTCGACGCCACTCGCCTGTGCAAGTCACTTTGTTGACCGCTGCTTCGCCGCCTCTGTATTCTTTTGAGTTGTTAGGGGAGCACAAGTTCGCTCCAATAAACGTGTTTCTCATTTCAAGACAACTGCATCGTCCTTGTCTTCGTGACAATATATATATATATATATATATATATATATATATATATATATATATATATATATATATATATATAATATATATATATATATATATATATATATATATATATATACATATATATATATACAGTTGAATGAAATGGATTCCAGTTTCTACGTGATATTTTTACTTGTTCCCTGTAGCCTCGAAAAAAATTAAGGAGAGCATATGGAATGTCCGGGTCGACAACAAATTAAAAATAAAAATTGGCGAGCTCGGCAAGCTAAATTTGTGCCCGGACACAAAAGAAAAAAGCGAAATTGCACAGAAATTCCTAAAATTGCCTAATAATGCGTAAACATTCAAACACCGCTTCTCCATTTCACATTTTCTTCCTTTCTTTGCTATTTTAAACCAACAATCTACATATTGAATATCATAATTATTAATAGTTCTAACTGCGTGAATTACGCATTTATTGTGCAGATACAAGGCATTCCACATCTTGCATTACGTACAAATTATGCTTGGGTACTCAAAAAAGAAAGCTGACGTGATAACGTATGTGAAAATTTCCCTACGCTACGAAAATTAATTCGAATTGAAGCGCACTAAGTTCACCGAGCAAAACTGCCGCAACGTCTTTCGAGCGCGCTAATTCGAGAACATACTGGTGCTGCTCCAGGAGCCCGGCCGTTAGCTTCAGGGATAAATGCATATGGGTTTGAATCGGCGATGAAATAACGGAGGAAATGTACCATGCGCTAGTTCTCATCGCAAAGTTTGAAAAATGCTTAGCAGTTAGGAGAGTGGACCGTACGCACTGTCTCTTGAACACAGCACGGTGCATTTATTTTTCTTTCTATACAACCTCTGTAATCAAGTTTTCAGTAGCGCATTTAAAGGCACTGTCGTGCCTGCAAAAATGAAACAACTCATATCTCTATGCGCCTTAAGATGTGATCGAGCCAGTATAAGAGTATCAAAAGACAGCATAGCAAAATGTCTAGTCGTTTCAAATCCTTTTACAACCATCCTATCGCGTGTCCTCGTTTTACGAGGTGCGCATTCCGCCCGGCCAACATGTTTTTGCAAAGAAGTGTCTTTAAGGCAAGCTTTAATCCGTCGCCGGCAAATATTCCTCGCTATCCCATGTGGCGACATCGCGTTTCCCGAGAAAAGGTGACATTTTTGAAATTTCGGACGAATGAAGTCCCACCAAATACCTGTCGCTTGAACTGTAACTAATCAACTTGCCGCTTTAAACTGTGCTACGCGGTTTACGTGCTGTATGTGAGACTTTTTCAGACAAAGCTAACCGGTGGTTATCATCTTTTTGTTTAATATTATCTTTTTTTAACAATGTTGTCGGATATCGGAAATCTTTTTTAGATTTGTTAGATTGAAAATGTATTGCCTATATCTCATTGAAGAATTATTTTAACTTCTGGCTGCTTCAGTCACGGCCAGGCGGTTGGATCGAGCGACAGACTGGCAGACATACATACATACGGACAGACAGTTTTTGCGGTTGAGTAGCCCAGGATTGACAACATCTTTAAAACCCGTGCGCTGGCTGTCTCTCAGCCGGCGCAAGCGCTCGCCTACGGGGACCGCCCCGCTCCGTCCCGAAACCAGTCCCCGAACGCTAGCGCCACGAGGGAGTCAAGCGGCGGCAAACGTAAACACCGCCACTCACGCCCTCGCCCGTTGAAATCCGGGGGACGCGGCAGGCCGCACCTTGCATCCGCTCTCATCCAGCGGCCGTGCCTCCCCATTCTAGCCACCTTACCACGGCCGCTGGATGAAAGGCGCACTGCGTGCGCTCACATCCAGCGGCCGTGGTACCGCCCGCAAACTCTGAAAAATTGGGTGCGCCCGCGAAACGCAAATCCTCGTTTTGCGGACTGCGCATGCGCACTAGGGCGCGCGCTATACTAAAACTCTATCTCGAAGGGGTTCTGAGCAGATGTCCCTAAAGGATCTACCGGCTTGTGCGTGCCGGTGGTGATTGAAAATCCTCAGGAGTGCAACGAAGCCACCTCCGGTGTTCCGGAAGTGTGGAGCGAGCTGTCGTTGTTGGATCAACGGTAGGCGAGTTAGGGAGTGTCGCGACCACGGAAGAGTTTGGAAGACCACATTGTTGTACCGAGCGCAAGTGAAAGCGGGAGCTACGAGGAACGCGACGACGATCCTTTGCCTCCGAAGTGACTGGTGCGCCCGCACTAGTCCGGCGGGCGCTTCCTCGCAAATGTGAGATTGCCGCCTCAGCTGCTCCGACCCTTTAGGCAATAAAGGCCAGAATGGATGGAGCGAACTTTCACGAAGTAGTTCGCGCGGCGGAAAATCTGCTGCGGCAGGACGCCCTGTATTCGACGGGCTGAACTACATGGAGCGAATACACGGCGCCCGCCGCCTTTTTGGTACAGGACGTTTCGGTACGGTCTTTTCGGCGCACGGACCTTTCGGGGCACGGGCGTTTCGGTACACGGTTCATTGTGGAGACGGGCGGTTTGGTACAAAGACGAATTCGCGCTGTAGGCTACGCGCGTTGTTGACGTGGAGGTTGCAAGCACGCAATTTGTACCTACCGTATTTGCTCGCATAATGATCGCACTCCTGAAGTTCGTCGTCAAAATACGACTTTTTTTATTTCACACGCGATGATCGCACCCTGAACTTGCCGCAGCCAAATGTCGTATGTGTGCCGAGTCTAGATACCGATGGTCGCGCTTACCTTAGTTTCCTCCTCTTTCACAGCGGTCATGGCTAAGTTATTGCTGCAAACTTTATGATAATAACGATATAGACAAGCATGAGTTCATTATTGGTGCGGAAGAAACTCTCACTAAATGCACATAATGTACCGTCTTATATCTCTTGTGAGTCACAAGACATATAAGAAAACGCGCTCGGCTTGCTGCATCGGCAGCCGTGTCTTGATGTCCCACGAAGTGACAGCAGCAGCTACTTATTGGTCGACCTGTTCTCACCTCGCAGCGAACTCGTTACGGCCCGCCGCGGTGGCTGAGTAGCTAAGGCGTTGCGCTGCTGAGCGCGAGGTCGCGGGTTCGATTCCCGGTCGCGGCAGCCGCTTTTCTGATGCAGACGAAAAGCAGAAACGCCCGTGTGTACGAAATTTCGGCGCACGTTAAGGATCCCCAGGTGGTCAAAATTAATCCGTAGCCCTCCACTACGGCGCGCCTCATCGCCTGCGTTGCGTCGGCGCGTTAAACCCTACAATCAATCGAACTCGTTCCGGAGCGTTCCGTAATTCCGGAACGCTCCGTAATGAAAACACTGCATTTTGCGTCAATCGGCGGTCATTGGGTGGCCGGTGGAGTTTTAAGTGTGAATACTTTATAAGCGACCCCAAACCATCCACCGCCGGCGGCGGCGTCCGCAGTGCTCCTCTATAAAGAAACAGCATCCGGCGCCAGGTTTCGATCCGCGGACTTTGCGGCCGCAGCGCGACGCTCTACCGATCAAGCCACGGACGCGACGGTGATATCAGTGTTGACGCGCCTTATATCTTTAACGCATTCAAACTACGTCGTCAGCGGCGTGCGTTGGCGACTCAGCGGCGTTATAGCGGCTTGATAACTGCGTGGTGTACACGTGATACTACAAACCCGATGGAAGAGATGGAAGAGAAGGCGGAGACGCTGGGCTGCGGGGGCCGAGCGCAAGCGCCGCAAGTGGGCCGACAACCGTGCATTCGCACTTTCACATTCTCCCCCTCGGGGAAATGCGGGGGAATTTTTTATTATGTTTTTATTCGTTATGTTTGTGATGCTCATGAGACTTATCGTAAACATTCTTACGTGCAACTTGCGTTTTCTGCGCTGAAGCTTTTTTCGCGAAAAATTTACCTCGCGTAATGATCGCACCCTTAATTTGCATCATATTTTTGGGGAAAGAAAGTGCAATCATTAGGCGAGTAAATACGGTAGTTATTGCAGATGTTCCCGTTTGCTATTCTGCGTTATTTTGGCTTAGAAGGTGGTTTTGCGGCCGTTCCAAAAAACGTCTGTTTATTTGTTGAATATTAGCTACAATATTTTAACCCTTTGGAAGCTTCACTTTAAAAAACGCAGAAAGCCAAAACGAACAACCGTGGCAGCACTGCGTATCCTTCGCGCCAAAATACGGCAGCTGCGTCAAAAAAAATCGTCTCTCAGCCCTGCTTAAGATGATTAGACAGGAAGCTGTTGAGCCCAAGGTAGCGAGTTCGATACCCGGCCGTGGCGACCGCTTTTCTGGTGGAGGCGAAAAGCAAAAATAATTCACGCATCGCCACGAAGTGAATCATGACGAGTGGGCGAAACACTGGGGATCGTTCTTACCGTAAATCACCCATGTCATTGCCCACTCACGCACGTAAATGAGTGACAACGCGGGTACACTGTAAAACAATCTGTAATTTTACGGACAAATTACGGCCCAGATTGCCGTAATAAAACAGAGCCGTGTTCCGTTTGATGCAGAGCAAAGAAAACACCCGTAATTTAACGGAAGTGCGCTCCGTCTCTCAGTATACGGATGCTCTTTCCGTTGCACGTCAAAGAGAGTCTTTTTCTGCTTTGCAAAATACGGGCGTTTCCTCTGTATGATGCAGAACAGAAACAGATCAGTTTATTAATAACTGCAAGAAATATATTGTCGTGTCGATCGTCGGGAATCGATCGAGAAGCGAAAACTCCACCCCGACAACATTCGTGGCGTAATGAATGCGGCTCTGCTTCGTTAGCGTCTAAAGTGTACAAAACTTAGTAAGGACCATGAGGAAGAAAACTTAGTAAGGACCCTCCGGCGACGTCGCTGCCCCGGACCTGCAAACTGCACATGCGTGTGTGACCGGCACACTTGTAGAAAATACAAGGTCATTTGCGTGCAGAAGCAGAGTTGCGGAAGGTAATTTAGTTCTTAAGGAATCAATATCGGCCGAAGTATTTAGTCTAAAGCTTAAAACCAAAGCACAAGCAAGCACTATTCATGCAGTGCGAAATCGCAGTCGCAGCCAGTCACACATATTTTTGCGAGCGCTTTCTCGAAACAGCGGAATTAATGGCGATCAACTATTGTGGGGGCTTCGCGGAATCTTACTGCGCAAGCGCTGTTTAAGAAATCGCACTTTATCAGCCAGGAAATCTGTAAGCCAGCTAGTAAACACCGATGTATGGCACACGCAGGGTGGGCATCCATGTAGTATACAGGTTGTTCGGCACAAGTGCAGCGTTCGTGCAGTGGTGCAGTGGTCTCGAGCGTCGTGCCCAATCGGTCAACGTCGCGGGTTCGATTCCTCGTCGATGTATTTTTTTCTTTTCTGAAGGTTCTACCAATTACGGAAAGACGTGCTTTTTGGAACGGCGTGTTTGTTGTGTTACGGCCTTTCCGTACTACGGAGTGTCTGTTCTTAAAATTCTTTCCGTTGTCTAAATTACGGAAATGCGTCCGGCAACATTTTACCAGCAGCTTTCTCCGTAAAATTGGCCTTTTTTTTACAGTGTAGCTTGTTGTCGGCGTTGCCGTTCATCCGCTGCTTCCCGAGCACTCAACTCCGGGTCCGCTTGGCGTTTTTGCCATTTTGCCGCCGCTTCCCGAGCTCTCGCCTCCGGGGTAGCTTGTTGTCTGCGTAGACGTTGAGCCTCCGCATGCCCCGCCTTACGTTTGTTTTCATCCATGGCAGAAAGAGAATGTGTGGTCTGGAACGCGCTTATATACGCGTTTGCAACGCAGCGCTCTCTCTCTCTCTCTCTCTCTCTCTCTCTCTCTCTCTCTCTCTCTCTCTCTCTCTCTCTCTCTCTCTCTAACCTTTTGGGAACCTTTTATTTTCTTTGTTAAACTTTGTTCAAAGGTGTTTGTTCAAAGGTGTTTCGGTTTACACGGTGCTGTGCCGTGAGCACGGACTCCTGACGGACAAGCCTCGGCCATAAGGTGCTTCGCCCCTAAAACGCCCGTGTGTTCGAGACTTCGGCTCACGTTAAAGATCACCAGGTGGTCAAAATAAATTCGGAGCCCTCCACTAGGGCACGCCCTGTGCAGCGTCGGCGCGTTAAACCTCACAACCAGCTTCAGTCAAGAAGCTGTTCGAATACCAATGAAAGTGATGTCACGAAACGAATAACAACTGCGCTTTGAATTGCACTCTCGCAATACAGTCGACTCCCGTAAGTCGAAGTCCACGGGGACCGCACAAAACTTCGAACTAACCGAACTTCCCTTTAAATAGAAAGAACAATAAGAACATGGCAATTTGTAAGCAACACGCCTCCCTTGATTTTGTTCAGAACCTCTACTTTCATCGCTAATTCGAGGGCACGACACGATTTGCCCTGACAGTTCCGACTTATCGCTACAGTCGAAGCCGGAAGCGACCAGCGAGCAAATTGCTCACACGGAATAGTGCGCTACAAAAAAGTTTGAGGACCTGAAGAGAGAGGGATACGTACGCTGACGCGAGTCCCAACTGAGCTGGCTGCGCGCGCACTCGGTAATTGCGATGGCGCCGTCATAATACGATCGATTGTATAGGGTTTAACGCGCCGACGCAACGCAGGCGATGAGGCGCGCCGTAGGGGAGGGCTCCGGATTAAGTTTGACCACCTGGGGTGCTTTAACGTGCGCCGAAATCTCGTACACACGGGCGTTTTTGCTTTTCGCCTCCATCGGAAAAGCGGCCGCCGCGGCCGGGAATTGAACCCGCGACCTCGTGCTCAGCAGCAGAACCGTCATATACAGAGCAGGGTGGTGTTTTCGCGCTTAAAATTTTGAATTTTATCAAGCAATAACGGCCACCTTGATGCTTTTTGTTCGAATAACTTTCAATTAACCCATATAATTGGTTTCATTTAGAATTATCGCGCAATTCCTTTAATTGAATTGCACGTATAACCGCCGGGACCAGAACGTCACTTCCAATTAACCAGAAATTCCAATTAAGCTACTTTTATTGATAGAGAGTCGATTGTACCCTGTTTACGAATGCATTGAGCGGGCGCAATTCAAACAAGCGCAAGAAACAAAACACGGTTGTTTTAAAGACGATAGTCTTCCTTGGGCCACTTAAACGCAGAAATTTTGGTCGGTCTTTCTGTCTGTGGCTTGATTCAGCCACCCGGCCAAAGTGAAACAGAAGCTGCGCATTAGTCTTATATATCCACAGCCAAATGTAACGTGTAAGTCCGGTCCCAATGTTCATACTTGTCAACATTGTTGGACAAGTACAGGACATTGCGCAAATATAAGGCAGAAATGCAATACATAACTGATATACGCAGTGTTTCTTTATTAAAAATTTATGAATGATTGGTTTTTGCGATAGCAAATAAAATACTGAATCAACTGCAGAAAACCGTCGTCTGCTGCTGCCGGCGCTGATATAGCTCCTGGCGGCATTTAAGAAATCAAACGGCAACAGCAACGAAAGGTTCCACTAGATAGGTTCCACATTTCGCTTGAACCACTACTCGTGGAGTAGGACAACGAGGTTCTATAACGTTGTAGTCGGGTGCCTCGATTCACGCACGACCCCGCCGTACCGCAGCGGGGTCGGATTTGTGTGCGATTTGGATGCACTCGCATACGGGCGCATTTGTGTGCGAGTGCATCCGGGCGTGCGCATGCACGCGCATCTGTGCGTGGGTTTGCGCCATTGCAGGAACAGCTCTTATTTCTACGCCGGCGTGCGTGGGGCCACTGTAATAATTTTCTAAGCACCAAATTTTTCTGCCGAGGAATTTTCCTTCTGCTTCGGCGGTATTTTATTCGGCATTGAAACCCAATGTGCAGAAAACACACACACTCACGCGCTATGTTAAATTGCGCACACATGCTCTCCTGTCCTCCTGCAGCTTCTCATGATCATGCGCGCACCAATGGCACAGTGCATGCCTTGATATCGAACCAATATATGGGGTGGAATAATGCGATAAACTGCGTATAGACGTTCCTCCATCGGTGTATTTATTTATTTATCTATTTATTTATTTATTTATTTATTTATTTATTTATTTATTTATTTATTTATTTATTTATTTATTTATTTATTTATTTATTTATTTATTTATTTATTTATTTATTTATTTATTTATTTATTTATTTATTTATTGAGATACCCTAGGAGCCAAGATGCCATTGGGACCAACCGGCAAGCCGGACAGGCGACCCATACTGCACCACGTCCGGCGCTGCCTTGTCGAGGAGGACCTGGGGGAGGGAGAGGAGCTGTTCGTGGGACTGGTTCGCTGTGCCAAGCGAGCCACGTGGAGCTGCTCCATTGCCAAGGACGCCACCACGCCGGACCTAAAGCTGCTGCAGCTGCGAGCGGAGCGGAACCGGGCTGAGAGGAAGGCGCAGCGCACCGGAGCCAGGACTGACTAGACGGCGTACCGCCGCGTGGACGCGGCCTGTCGCCGGCACGCCAACCGCCTCAGCAGGCAGCGTTGGGCCGAGCTGTGCGTTAGCTGGGAGGCCGACCCACGCTGCCGCGGCCTCTGGGGCATTTTACAGTCGGTCCTCAAGCCCCGTGGTAACCGCAACACCCTGGCCGCCCTGGCCATCAGGAGGAAGGCCAGCTACGAGGAACTGGCCGAGCTCTTTGCAGAGCACTTCCTGCCACCACACCAGGTAGCGGCTGGGCAGGTGGTTGCAGCGCCGGAGGAGTCAGAGGGACGACATCCCCTCAATGACGTCCCCATCACGGAGGCCGAGCTCCGTGGGGCGCTGCGCTCCTGCAAGCGACAGTCAGCACCAGGGCCCCACGGCCTCACCTACCAGATGCTGCGCAACCTGGACGAGGTTTGCTTCACAAAGCTTCTGGCAGCCACCAACCGCATCCGGGTGACAGGGCGGCTGCCGTCCGATTGGCTGCTGGCCATCCTGTGGCCCCTCCCCAAGCCAGGCCATGGTTTTGGTGCAATTATGGCCTACCGCCCACTTGCCCTCACCTCCTTGGCTGTAAGCTGCTGGACCGGCTGGCCCTGCGCAGGATGGAGGCCATCACGTCGGAGGAGGAGTTCATCCCGGAGCAGCTCACAGGCTTCCGAAGGCATAGGACTGTGACGGACACCATTGGCGACATTAGCGAACGGTGGCAGCCCTGGTGCTACTAGACGTCAAGGGCGCCTTCGACAACAAGCAGCGCCCTGCCATCTCCATGACCATGGAGGCTGGCATGGCGGGCAAGCTGCGGGGTTTCGTCGAGGCGTTCCTGACGGGCTGCACGGCGGGGGTGCACGTGGGCAACGCACTGTCGGCGCCCCGGCCAGTGGACGTGGGTACCCGCAGGGCTCAGCCATCAGCCCTTTCCTCCTCTTCAGCCTGGTAATGGCTGCATTGCGAGACTGCCTGCCCAGGGGAGGGGCACACAGGGTGTACATGTCTGTGTACGCCGACGACGTGGCCCTGTGGATGCTGGGACCCAAGGAGAGCGGCCAAAGCGTTGTGCTGCAGCTGCAGGCGGCCCTGGACGCGGTGCGGGCCAAGCTTACAGCTGTAAACCAGCAAGACGGAGGCGATGCTGGTGCACCCGGATGCCCAGCCCCGCTGCAGAGCTCAGCTGGAAGACCAGTGTGTGCTACCTGGGGCTCACACTGGACCACTGCGCTAACGTCCGGCAGGCCACGAGGGAGCTCCGAGCCAGGGCACAGATAGCCACCACGGCCGTGCGAAGGATGGCCGCCCGGGACCGTGGCTGCTCGTAGCGAACAGCCCTGGGGCTCTACAATGCCGCGGCTGTGGGGCTGCTAATGTACGCGGTGCCATTGGCACCCTGCCCAAGCCCAGCTGGCGGCAGCGTGAGGGCGACCACCGCATTGTCGTACGCACCTGCCTGGGCCTGCCTCGATACTCCCAGTGTGCAAAGACGCTGGCTGAGGCAGAGGCATGGACGCTCCAAATGACGGCGGACCAGCGCACCCTGGGCCACATTGACCGGCTGCGGCGGGCTGAGGAAGGCAGCCCCCTGCTGCAGCGGCTGCGTACACACCGCCACGCGCGCATGGGGCGCATGTTGTCCCTTTACGAGGAGGTGGTGGCCCCCGTGAAAGCAGCCCCCCCCCCCCCCGCCATCCCCCCACCTGCCCTGGAGGCCGACGTGCGCATGGACATCCCGGGCCTCCGCAGCAAGCGGCGGACGTCGCACTGCGGGTAGCTGCAGCTGGCCCGGGGCGTCGTGTGGGGCGACCTGGAGGGCCCACCCTGGTCTACAGACAGGGTTCCGTGCGGCAGCGGCAGGGTTCGGCCACGGTGGCAGCAGTGCTGGGGGAGGCCACCACGCAGGCCCGGCTGCACTACGCTGCATCATCCGCCACGGCCAAAGTGGCGGGCGCAAGCCTTCGCCTAGACTTACTGCTGGAGCTGGAGCTGGAGCCGTCCCCCGAGCGCTGCGCCCTGCTGTGCGATTCCCGAGTACCCCTAGTGCGGATCCGGGAGGACGACCCGCGCTCCCACCTGGTGCGGGCCGTGCGGGACAAGGTGGCACGGCTGGCTGAACGGGGAGCTCGCATGTGGCTGCAGTGGGTGCCAGGCCACATTGGGATGGAGGGCCAGAACAGGGCAGCCGAGCTGGCCGCCGACGCCCTCGAGCTGCCCCTTTCACCCACGGCGGCCCAGGCAGCTGCGGATGACCCCCGCCTGCTGATCAAGCGGCATGTACGGGCCCAGCACCCTTACCCGAGGTTGGCCGCTGGAGAGGCCCTACCACCTGTGCTGGCCACACGGATGCCCCGAAAAAATCTGGCCGAGCTGGCCGCCGACGCCCTCGAGCTGCCCCTTTCACCCACGGCGGCCCAGGCAGCTGCGGATGACCCCCGCCTGCTGATCAAGCGGCATGTACGGGCCCAGCACCCTTACCCGAGGTTGGCCGCTGGAGAGGCCCTACCACCTGTGCTGGCCACACGGATGCCCCGAAAAAATCTCTCGGCTGTCCTGCGCCTCCGCGTGGGGTGCGTGTGGACGGCCGAGCGAAAACACCACCTGGAGCTCGTCGATGACCCATCCTGCCAGCACTGCTGGGAGGCTGTCCAGACCCTGCCGCATCTGGTCCTGGAATGCCCCCAGTTTGGGGTAGGGAGGACTGAACTGTTTTTTTTTTTTTTTTGCGTGCTGAGGTGCGTGTGTTTTTGTGAAAGGGAGTGTGGCTGCTGCACTTGACAAAAAAGCATGCCACTCGTGGTTATGTTGCATTACCACCATTTTTTTTCAACAAGAGGGCGCCTAGCAAGTTAAATACCAAATCATGTTGTCACCTTTATAATCCGACAGCGCTGAGAGGTAGTAATTACCTGAATATGACACCAGCTATTAACTAGTGACGTTTGGTTCAAATAAAAGGTAGCTTTATTCTGCCAAAGCTTATTTCTGAGGGCCCACTGCAAGTCTAAAAAGTTTACCTTGTATTTTTAACCAGTTTCCAGCAGTGTCGGTTTCGTTTTTTTATTGGGAAATTCATAGTTGGCACTAATATTCTGTTACCCAACTGCAAGCCAACCTGCCATGGCGCCTCCGTCGTCCGCTACTGATCCTCTAAAAAAGCAGGCCTCTTGTGGTTCAACTTCACCCGTGCCTTACTTTTGCGGTAACAGCTGGAGCTGAAAGTCTAAAGATAACACCCAGTCGTCGGATATTAGTTCAGACGAGAAGAGCGCTTCCAATCGGCCTTCAACACCGCCAGCTGTTTGTGACAAAGTATCCTGCAAGCTTGATATCGTTTCTTATCGAAAATGTCAGGCGGCGCTGCAATGTAGGAGGCTCGTAGTGCTGAACTCTCATCACGACAGCTGCTCGATGAAAGCTTGGTGGGCACGATTCTAGCGCATCGCACCTTATTCCTTCTAGCAGTGCTACCATAGCGAGTCGAGAAGATGATAATGAAGCACAAATGAACGTTCTGACTGATAAGTCTGATGATCAGAACGTCAACAAGCATCCACCAACGAGTTTGGTTTTCAAATCCAAGCGGATTTCTTTGCATCGCTTTCTTGCCCTGAATCTTGTGCTGACTATAGTCACTGAAAAGGTAATTGTACATCACGCGAGGACTCATTCGTGTCTCTAATAATGTAAAACCACGCAGGCGGCTATACCCGCGCGCAGAATCACTCGGGCGGAGCAATGGGAGACCGTGTTGCTCAGCCACGACCCAGCGGATCAAGTCTGGGCTGTCCAGCTGGCCGAAGACGCTGCTAGAGCCCAAGGGCTCTTGGCCGACGCGTAGGATCACCAGCCTCTCCCAATAAAGTTATTTATCTCTCTCTCTCTCTCCACCAGATTTCCTCCAGAGAACCATCCGAAAGTGCGAAATTTGAAATTAAGGTTGGGCTTCACCACACGGCGCGAGCACCACGTATGCTAACATTTCCTTTTATATCTGACAAATTGTTCAGCGCAACTCAGTTTTATTTATAGGTTGGTTTTTTGAAATGTTGAACGATAAAATATATGTTCTAATTTTTTCCTACGACAGGTGATTTTTTCCTACGACAACTTTCTTTTTTTATTTTCTTCGACAGAAAGGGCAAAAATTCTAATTTTTTTCGCAATAATTATATGTGAAAAATTAATAAAACTGCCGTCGTTTGAAAGCGCGTGGAATCATCTGCATTTGATGTCAATTCAATATTGGTCTAACCAATATGTATAGCAGAAAAAAAATTCTGAGACCCCTCAAAATTGGTCAATTTCCCGCGGTAAGGAAATAGTTAATGGTTGGCCACGAACTGTTGCTCAAACTAAGCCGTCGCGCCGGGGGAGCGTTCAGCGGGATTCTAGTCACGCTGACGTCTTGATTATTCCGCCTCGTGGTATTCGGGGTCCCGACGGGCATCGTGCTTACGTTGGTGCTGCGGCCTGATCGTCCTCGGTGGTGGCCTCCCGCCGCCTTCGAGCCCCTGGCCGCCTACTTTTTTATAATTATGCTTTTATAATTATTTATTTTTAATATTCTAAAATTCGGGTCGTATAAATGTTTTGCTTACCTGCTTACCTGAGCGGGCTCCATGGTGCAGCACGGTATGTGGGAAAGCCAGCTTACGAAGACCAGGATTATACTGATCGCGCCAAAGTTGGCTTCACTTCTAAATGCAATGCATTGCTGGGAATACTTTTTTTTTCAGGGGTACTATACGACACCTTAATTTAAAATTTGAATCGCCGGAAGCATACAGGGGGCCGAAGGGAGAGAGTGTGCCGAAGTGAGAAGGAGCCTCTGCATGCAAAAAGAAAAAACGGAGGCGTTAGTCTACAACAGCTCCGCTGCAAAAAAAGCATGATCAGGGAGCTTACGCGTACAAAATGCGAAATCCAGCGGCTGCTGAAAACGCTAGCGAGCGGACATGTCCTCCGGCGGAGCGATACTGCGAACTATTTCGACGAAGCTGAACGACGCGTTACCCTCATGTATTCGACTCCAGAATTTTTAGACACAACATTTCGCCACCGAATGGCAGGAGCACGATGAGCGCTCACCCGCCACGATGACTCACTGACTCATGTGTTGCGCTGCTGAGCCCACGTACAGTCGGTAAAACGCTTGTCTATAACAGCGATTTCAACTTCAACCAGCCACATCCGAAAACTGCCGAAACATACTCGTTCCAAACATGTCGGAGGCAAAAGCGAAGGGCTAAGACTTCAGAATTCCGCAGTAGTTTTATTCAAATCCCGCACCGGCGGGGCAGGATAAGGCTGAGAGTACGAAAGCTGTGTTATAGACAAGCCTTTTACAGGCTGTACGCGGGTTCGATCCGCGCCACGGTGGCTGCTTTTCTGATGGAGCAGAAAGCGAAAGCGCCCGTGTGTCGAGATGTCGGCGCACGCTAAAGATATCCCAAGGTGGTTGAGAGTAATCCGGATACCTCCACTACGGCGCGCCGCATAGCCTATAGGTGTATCTTTGGCCCGTTAAACCCCACAACCAATCAATCAGCTTTAGCGCTCGATTCCGCTTCGCCTCTGGCCTCTTTGCGTGCGAACGCACTAACGCAGCTTACGGCAAACTCCCCTCTCCCCTGCGTTATACTTGCCACCCCCCCCCCCCCCCCCCCGCGCGCCTCTCTCCTTCAGGGAACTCGAGAGGCGACCAACGAGCTGCCGTACAGTAGCCATCCGCGTACACCGCGGCTCGTTTTCCACCTCTCACGCCATGTTACTCGGTTACAACTCAAGAACGGCACCACCTCATGCAGTGTATCACTCCGCCAAAGAGCCGGACCCGTGACGTCAGTGCGTGCGCGTTTTGAAAGGAGTTTGCTCTGCATGCGTGATATCGTCTGCCTTGTCTCACGCAGTTTGTTTGTCGTCACTGGAGTCGTTTATAAGCATATTAAGTCCAAAAAATCTCGGGAACGGCTCACGCCATGTTCAAAATATTCCCAGTAACGCCCTACTTGCGCCGCGCGGAGAAACATCCGGCTACGGTGTTAAGGTACAGCGGCAACTTCCGGTGCCGTTCTTAAGTTGTCACCGAGTATCGGCCGACCGGTCTTCTATCCAGCGCCCGTGGCCATCAACCGATTGCACAACCCGGCGTCTCGTTCAGCTAACGTTTCGAGCGGGGACACGGACACTTTAGCAGTTGACGCTGTAACGTAAGCGCGAATCTCTCACTTTCCACAAAAAGGTCATCTTTTTATGAGTGGGCAAGGCGAAGCACTGCGCTGAAAGGGGCCATGAAGAAAATGCAAGCTTGGTTCATTCGAGAGATTGTCTCGTTAAAATAACACTGGCGCCATTTTTATGACAAACTTTACTAAATAAACCATATAATTAAGAAAAAATAGAATGGACATGTGACCCACTAGCTTATTTCTCGCACTGGAACTTATGACGCATTATGGGCAAACATTATATGCATTATGGGCAGCTGTACGATTGGATGAGGCCGGCAAAGCAACTCAAGTTAGGAAGGTAATATAACCTTTTAGAACAAGCTCCTTGCGCTGAGATTTAATGAATATTTTTTTTATAGCAGCAAGAATGGTTGGGTAAACAATGAAAGTTACGAACGAACATGCAAACATAGAAGCACCAGTGCCCACTGCGCGCAATGTGCTGGTCATAGCTGCACAGCCGTCCGGCGCGTTGAGCATACACTGACCAACTGGCATAAGCAAGGTTGTCTCCTGTGACTGTTTCTCGAGCATACCCAATGCCTCACGAAGAGATTACTTTCAACCGTAACAAAAATTGGCCAGTGGCCAGGTACAAATCCGGTCAAAAACAAAGCGCGGGAAGACAATGGTCCTGAACAGCGTCGTGGCGACTTCTAGGAAGACTGACGGTAAGTCAAAAAACTTCCGTTCGCTTCAACGTCATCGCAGACGTAATGAAACTGTCTATTTAGCGCGACAATAAAAATTTTGGCTTAGATTGTTTAATTTCTCAGTAAATAAAGCATCGTTTGCTGCCGGACAAGCGCTGGGGCACTATAAAACACCAAATCTTTCGAATAGTACCAACTTTTGGGGGGGGGGGGGGGGGGGGGGGGGCCTTGCGAGGCGATGTTTGCGATGCCACCGCGCCTACGAGGGCCGAGGGGGCGGGCCCGCCAAAGAAGGAAAACCCGCACTTCCCCACTAGGGAGTACATTGACCTGAGTACAGACCGCGACGTGAGGTGACGCTCTGACCGGCCATCAACAAATCGAAGTCATGACGTCACAGCCAAAAGTCACGTGATAAAGACATTTTTGTCACTTCCTGAGCCGTGGGCTTTTTTGTTGTTTTTACTTTTATCGCGTAGCATCAAAAAGCTATGCACTGAGGTAAGGTGTTTTTTATCACTATTGCGCAAGTACGCCCAACTGCAGCGGTAGGTTCGTTTTGGCGTTTGTTTGATGATAGAGTTTCTGTCAACGTAGCCGTCACTTCCTTTAGTTTCACCCAAGGCTTCAGCCAATGCATGCGAAGGCGATTGCCAAAGGCATTGTGTGTGTGCGCTACGGTAGCTTCGCCGTTTGTTTCCGTTTGTTTGTTTTTTATTATTGTTATTGCGTCATTTTGCCTCTGAGAATTTGTTCTGTGCCCGAGTTGGTTTCTTTCAACGTAGATGATACCCGCGTGATATGTTGAAGTGTATCGTCGAAATCTCCCTCGGCGTCGTGTTCTGCTTCTTTGAGCCAGCTCACGAATGAAGCCGTCACCTTGAGCACTCGCAGGTGAAACGGCGACAACACGACAACACCGATCTTTTACCTGAAGAATCTAGGACGCAGTGCGACACCACTAGTTGTGCGCGCCCATATCCTACAAGTATACAAGTCACGTTGCCGTCAGCAACAACATGCAGCAAAAGAGTTCACCAAGCGAGGATATGCCGTGCTGTGATGCAGCGAATTCAGTGATGTGGAAATGATTGTGTGCATTGGGGTGCCAAGCTGGACGTACCACATTCGGCTTGTTATTTCGGCGACAGGTAAATACGCAAATGAGACGTGGTCGAGTTCACTGTGTTCTGGTATATCTACGAATTCCACGGTGACAGAGAGAGAGAGAGATTAATGAAAGCTGAAGCTGAAGAGGTCAGACCCACTAACGGACAATTTGTTTTATGGTAAAGGCGAGATTAGCCAAGCCATTGCACTTAGCTTGCTATCGCCCTTGATGTCTGCGCTCTTGGTGGCTGAGTGCGATGCTTGCACGGGCAGCAATTTTTGCAGGCAGCTGTATGATGCGGGCGTCCACTTAACTGGTGAAAAGAGCAAACTTTAAATCGTAAATCAGTGGGAAGCTGAAGGCATGTAAAGTTTGATAACTGCACCTCGCAGGCAGCAAGTGGTGATCAGCCTTTCTTATATGCACCTCCTGCAGCTGTAACTGCCCTACCTGGCCTAATTGCACCTAATGACGGTACAGGACGAGAATATTAACAGATAAGCCATTTGCAGTGTCGTGGTTTTTTTTTTTTTCAACGTTTATTGAAATGTAAAAAAACACACAGGGGTCTCTTGCTAGTGCATCAGACCCCCTTAGGGTTAGCGATAAGTTAAGGTTCACGACGGGTATGGGTGGGAAAGAGCAAGGGAAAAATAGTGGGTCGGGATAT
The DNA here is from genome assembly GCF_048455015.1 of Haemaphysalis longicornis. Lineage (NCBI taxonomy): Eukaryota > Metazoa > Arthropoda > Arachnida > Ixodida > Ixodidae > Haemaphysalis > Haemaphysalis longicornis. The sequence goes on from NW_027526203.1 coordinate 21,078,952, forward strand.
GAAATGCAGGAGAGTGTCCTACACTGCCTTCGCTAAATTAGGTAGGTAGGATGGATGCAGGGGATCATTTAACGAATTCGGTCGTAAGTTAGCGGGAAGGGTGTCTAGGATAACCTGTCTTTCAGTTTGAAATTGAGGGCATGTCCGAATAATTTAGGGAACATTTTAGAACTGCTCAGGACATAGCAGGCTAAATTTGTGCCTGCCCAATGTAATTAAAATTAAAATGTGTAATCAAACAGCTCTCTTCTGATAGGATGATTGATTCACAACCGATTGTGGTGCGCCAAAGTTGCAAATTAACCTGCGTGAAACGACGAACAATCCATTCCTGACTTGGTCAGGCACTGTGATTTTACACCATCAAATTTAAGCATGAGCCCTGACCAAACAAAGTTTCGTTGAACGCTTGACTAAACCAAGTATCATTAATTTGGATTCATCAAATCTACTGAATTGGGCAGTACGTGTAAAAAATGTGGTATAGAACTTTTGGTGCAAGCGCACACGTTGTGAAAAGAAGCTGTTATATACAAGTGTAACCTGTGCTTACGCAATAATTAATTTGGCAATTATCACATTTTTATCAGGCCCAGCTGTATTTAAAATTTGGGCTTGAGATGGTTTGTAAAGAGCTGCCAAGATGCATTTGTTTCTTTTATTCCATTGGTGTATTTTTCGTTGTTTGGCTCTATTTAATTAGCTCAACGTATTTATAGGGCTGCATTAAGTTCTACAAATCCAGGCCCCTCCCCTTTGCCGCGATTCTATAGGAAAAAAACATGCAAACATGCACTTTCATTCTTCATTCAGCCAACATACATATCTAAAACTTATTGATTAAAAAAAAACAAAGTGGTGTTATAAGCAAACCATATGCATATTTTTAAAGAAAACAATTAACCTTGCTGCCATAAGCTACCGCGGTAATTGTGTTTGTCAAAAATGTGCATGATACAATTGAAGTGGCAGCCATTCATAAGTTGAATGTAGCGGAAGGCCTCCCTTCATCCTTTTTACCCCTTTCCGTACCATGAAAAAAAAAAAGAAAAACATACCGAAAAATATTTTTGCTCAATTTCTAGAGCTTTCCTTCTGAATGAAGCGGCACAATTATTCCGATAAAATAACGTTATTTATATCACTAATTGTGTAAGAAAAATGGCTCTAAGATGGCACCACACGACCGCATTATATCGATACAATAACGTTCCTTTATTTCTTAAATGTGTAAAAAGATTGCCCGTAGATAGCTTCATCGCATGGCCGAAGTGTATTGCTAAAAAGCACCGTCACGGCTCCAAAATGACCGATGACGAGTATAGTCGTCATAGGTCATGACGAGTGTGGTACAAAACTTAATGACGATCTCTATTCGTAAACGGGAGCGAAAGGGTTAAAACTCAAGAAGAGACGAGCAGGAATCAATCCGTCATGAGGGGCTAGTGTACAGCCGCCATGGTGCTTAATTCGTCCTTCTATACTTAACGTCGCCACTGGTGTGTGCTTCGCCTTTTCTTTCTGAATCCAGTGTTACCTAGCAGTAGATCAGTTACAGCTAATCAACTTTCCCAACTTAATTCCGCTTTACTCCTCACTGCACAGGTTCAATCATTCTCACATGAAGAGGAATTAAGTCCTGTCTGACAGCGCACCGATCACCTGCACTCGCTAATACCAGAGTCCTTCAATGCTTTACTGGTCACGAAACTGCTCCGTAACTCAATGGGAGAGCTTCATATGCTGCGTTTGGCCGCCGCGCGGCGGCGCCACCCTCTCACTGAGGTCACTCCTCGGGCGGCGTTGCGCTGGCTCGAACGGCGGAGCCGCGGCGAGTTGTGTTTGTTTTATGCGAAAAAAAAATGTTACGTGCATCTTGCGCTCTTGTGACGCGACTCAAGTAGTGCAACGACGATGCCTAACATGTGTTGCGTCCCGGGATGTCGTTTCTTGTACAACGATACCACAGAAAATGTTTCCTTGTTCTGTTGAACGAGCGACGGGGAGCTGCGAGAGAAATGGAGGCGCGCCATTCCAAGGCAAGAAACGGGAGATTTCAGCTTCGATTATAAGTGAGTGACATTGCGTGGAAATGCACTGTGTGTGAGAATGGAAAAAGCAATGTACCCTTTTGAGAGCATCGTGGACCTAGAATTGTACAAGGTTAACTTAAAGCCGGATTTTTGTCTTTTAAGTCAGGTTGTAGCGGTGCTTCATTACCTGTTTGCGAACTTGTATTACCTTGCGCTCAGGCTCGCGTGTAAAAAAGCTTCGGGTCGTCCTTGTGCTTTTACTTTTCATATTTCCGCGAATTATCCCTTAGGGTTCTTCTTGTTTGTTTTGTAACCGCGCGTGGCCGATTCCGGTTTCTTATCTGGCGTTTCAACCGAAGCGCCCGTTTGCTCTTTTTGTCGTACGTTCCGTCAGACAATATTGTTTGATATGAAAAGGGTGCCACCTTGTCGCCAACTTGATTTTTAAAGCAAAGCTTTCTACCTCTACCCCCCAAGGGTTCTTTCGCGACCGTTGGTGTCACCAGAAAACTCCAGCGAACAAATAAAAGAATTTACTGGCACCGCCAGGAATCGAACCTGGAACTAATAGACTAACAAAGCGAGAGCCCGTTGTCTTACCGATTCAGCTACGAGCCCACGCAAACACGGGAAGACAAATGGTGTACTCACCAAGCACATATACGGGTTTACCGCCTGCCTTCTTGCTGAATGCCACGTAAAAGCGTCACGCGACCACTCACGCCCGTCTAGCGGCCCTGTGCGCACCTTGCTCATGTGCTAAGAGTTACAAAAATTAAAGGAAGCTTACACCAATCCATGGCATCTCACTTTTAGTACGCCAATGTGCTAAAGCCTGTGGCCTCCAGTGTTCACGTAAAAAATCACAGCTCCTTGTCGTCCGCCCTCACGCCAAATCAAGGAATAAATTCAAATACTCCTTGATGACCAGGCCATCACTCCAAACCCCAGCATCAAGATCCTGGGCCTACATTTCCAGTCCAACACCAAGAGTGACGTCTCCTTGCAGCGCCTCAAAAACAGCATTAATCTAATCATACACATGATCAGGCGAGTTGCCACCAAGAACCGAGGCCTAAAAGAATCCTGTACCTTTCGATTAATTGAAGCTTTTGTCCTCTCCAGAGTTACTTACGACGAACCCCTATCTTCTTCTCGACGAGGAAGACATAGAGATGCTTTATATAATGATTAGAAAGGCGGTTGAGCAGGCCATTGGTCTTCTCGTGAATGTGTCCACACTGAGGCTGCTTAGCACGGGCTCCACAACACGGTGGAAGAGCTGATAGAAAGCCATCTTTATAACCAGAAGGTCCGACTCAGAACTGCGGTGGGTAACCGCATGCTTCACCAGATTGGCTGGGCAGCCCAGAATGTCACTCCGCTTGACGTACTCCCAGACTCTTGGCGTCTAAAACTAAAGATGCTCCCTTTGGTTAGAAATATGAACCCCTCACATGACGAGGGTCACCGAATAGCACGGGCTCAAGCGCTACACATCGCCCTCGGTGGGGATCACGCAGTTATGTACACAGACGCCTGCAAATATCGAGGGCAGCAATACGCCATCATCGTGGCTACCTCCAGAACCAACCTCCTTGCGTGTACCTCGCTTACGACCCAACAAATCACGGCAGCAGAAGAGGCAGCCATCACCTTGGCTCTCACTCAAACAGGGGTTCGGAGGGTAGTCACCGATTCCCAGCAAGCCTACTGGAATTACCGGTCGGGTTGGGTCTCCTGACCTGCACTGTGCGTGCTAAAAACCGCTCCCCAAACGGTTCCATTCAGCTCATCTGGACACCGCCTCACGCTTCAATGGAGGGCTACAAATACTCCCACCCAACAAGCCTGCGCTTTTACCTCCCGTGCTATGGAGCTGCACGAGGACAGTCACCCGCTTGTCACGTCCAGGGAGATAATTCAGCATTATCGCCTTCTGAGACAGACCGTACCTTCGCCTTACCCTGACCTTTCCAGAGAACAACAAACTACCGTACGGCTCATAAAATCAGGGCACCTTCCCAGAGCCTACGCGTCTTCACGTAATGCATCCGAATTGCTACGACGCTGAATGTAAAATTTTTCCCAGAAGTAGGAATACTCCGACCCCGTAATCGGGGTGTGCGACTTTAGCCCTGAGCACCCTCCTCTCTTTCCGTCAACTACCCCAACAAGAGCAATGGGAGATGCTGCTGTCCAGGCCCTCTCTACCTACCCAGCTTCAGCGGGTGGACAGAACACAGGCCGCGTGGACTGCATATGGGCCCCACAGAAGAAGGAATCACTCCCCAAGGCTGCACTCTGGGCCGTTCAGAAATCTGAACAGAAGTATTTCTTCCTCCTCCTTCTCAGCCGCAAGTCTCATCGCCTCCGTCCGCGGCGCAGAGACGGAGAAGTCAGATCGTCTAACACCGTGTTGGAGCTTACTTTGATTTTATAAAAAGAGTTTCCACTCTTGCTACACCAATACAACTCAACCAAACACCGTTTATGCATCATGCATTGATATAAACTTACCAATAATATCTCTTTGGAGTAAGTAAATGGTGGTGGTTAAGTGCATTTCACTTCTCTGTGGTTTTACTATTCGTAGAGTGATGTGAGTGATTTTAAGTGACGTCGCATGAGTAATCGTTATGGGTGCCGTTTACAGC